>NC_092374.1:43619739-43922769 GCF_030028105.1 Mobula birostris | reverse complement strand
TTGGAAATTATAAGCTAACCTTCTTTGTCCTCTACTTCTTTTTTATGATCACAAGTCTCTACAGGTTCCCAAGAACATCAAGTATTTAGGGTTTACCTAACTAGCAAGTTGCTTGATAGTGGTGGAGTTGGACTTGATACCTTCTTCACCCACCCAGGGAAAATGGCATCAGAGGCGGTGTGTGATCCAACAAACAGTGCAATTGATTGCCTTGGATGTTTTTCATGTGAGCGCAAGATCCTGTTGAATATTGGTAATGTGGAATACTGCTTTTTCAGTTCACTGATTGATTGACAAGACCAATGGTGGGGGAGGTGCATAGCCTCAGTTATGGCATGGACCAGGGACTCATGTCGCAGGGTCACCTGTTGCAGCCACCCAGAGGAGGAGACGCCAGGGATGGTGAGGTGCAGCGTCCATGCTGGGTTGGGGCTGGCCCTTCCCATTGGTACTGCCCTCCAGTGTTTGCTCAATGGAAGACAAGCTGGCTTGCATTCATCTGCAGCCGATAATCGGGCCGCTGCAGGCTTCTTTTTGCCAATAACATCCCAAACACCATCAATTTACAGGGCATGACACACAGGGACTTGGGCTAAATTATTCTTTTTTTCATGTGACTCTACGTTTTCTGCTCTCTTATATGTGCTATATGTGCCTTGTGCTGTATATAACAGCTGGTACTGTGTTTTACACCTTGGCCCACAGGAATACAGTTTCATTTGCCTGTATCCATGGGTATCCATGTAAGGTTGAATAACAATTAAACATAAACTTGAACTTCGACTTTTCAATGATTTTGTTGATTCACACCTGTTGCTCCAACACTTGAGATGTTATTTCTGCTTAGTATTTTACTTTGATAACTCTATTTAAAAGTCTTACTACCCTGGTGCCTATTGCCCATGTAATTTAGTTTAATATAGGACATCCCCATATCACAGTATTTTGTCCCCTTTCCTCAACTCTCCTACCCATAGAGAAGCTGGCAATGTGTGGAGAACATTGCGCTACCAAGCTTCAACCAATAAAAGTGACAGCTAGAGGAATATCACCTCTGTCATCCCCTCTTCTCACTGCTGCCATCAAGAAGAAGGTACAGGAGCCTTAGGACTCACACCACCATGCTCAGGAACCATTGGGCTCTTGAACCAAAGGGGATAACTTCACTTAACTTCACTTGCCCCATTACAGAAATGCTCCTATAACATACTTCCAAGGACTCTTCATCTCATGATCTTGATATTTATTGCGTATTTATCTTAATATTATATCTGTCTTTTCGTATTTGTACAGCTTGTAGGCTTGTAGTCTTTTGCATACTGGTTGAATGTTGGGTTGATGTGGTTTTACATTGGTTATTATGGTTACTATTCTATTATTGATCTATTGATTATGCCCACAATAATATTATTCTCAGGTTTGTATATGGAGATACATATATTTAGTTCGATAATAAATTTACTTTAAACTTTGAAGCCAGCTGAGCAAAGTACTTCCAGATTTGAGCATTTAAAATAAGCTTCTGGCGATAACTTTTCAGTCTTGTTTATCACATTGTTCACCTGAAGAAATTGAGGTCTAATTTTTCTGAGAGCCCAGATGTTTAGTAGAAGAAATATGACTTAAAAACATAAAGAAAACTAAACAGCCGTGCAGAATTTGTATTACAAAGTGAATTAAAAAACCTGGAAATTGTGTCCATTGCAGATGGTTCCTCTGGGTAATTGGAGCATGAAATTATTTTAGTTTGGATGGTTCAGCTAATGCTTTACGGAGCAGCCTGACCTATTGAGGTATTAGCCTGGGCATTATCCTTGCATTGCTCATGAATGAAATGACATCTTGCATCACAGGTCACATGCTTCCTTTCTAACCTACATAAACTGAAAGATTTGGTAACCACCTACACCCTTCGTTAAATGCTGAGGCACACATTAAACTGAGATTGTTAATGAGCTAGATCACAAAATATCGTTTAGGCATCAATGTAATCCTGTCATGGTCCGGATTGGGGTCCCTTTAAATTTACCTTGTTTATGTTACGATCTGGACCGTTGATTCCCTGTTTTCCCATGTCCCTCGGCTTTAGTGATTAGAGGCAATTAACCCTCGGCTGAACCGATAGTTTATAGTCTCCGGCTTTCACCCATTCGGCGCGGGAGTGTTTGCAAAGTCACTAAGGTACGGCATGCCAATGTCATCTGGCCGGAGCAAGCCGAGTCTCCGCTCGAAGCGAGTGCCGGTAATTTGCCTTTCCTCACCGGAGCAACCTTGTCAAGTTACCTCGCCGAAGCAAGCCTGCAAAGTTTCCTCACCGAGTTAACCCATTGGAGGGAATCAAGAACCACTGTCTACTGTTCCCGGGCCAAGTCGAGAGCTCGCCACTACCCGAAGGCTCCAAGTCAAGTCTTGGCTCCGGGGGCATTCAAGTACCAAATCAAGTCCTGGTCCTAGCGGCTTCCCAGTTCCAAGTCAAGTCCTGGTCCTGGCGGTCTGTGATTCCTGTCCTACCCCCCTGTCTGTATCCCTTCTCTGCCCCTCTTGCCTCTAGCCCTCGTCTGCAGCCCTTGCCTGCACTTTGGTCTAGTTCTATCGCCGGAGCTAGATAGGTACTGTCTGGTGTACTTTCGTGTTGGTCTTGTCTTGTCCTCGCCTCCGTGGGGTGGGTCTGACCGTCTTGCCGTTGCCCCGCGGGGGGTCATGTCTTGTCTTGTCTTGTCCTCGCCTCCGTGGGGTAAGTCAGGCCATCTTGCCGTTGCCCCGCGGAGGGTTATGAGTCCCGGCCCTATGTCCTGTACCCAAGGAGGGGTCCCAGCTCTCCGTTCTGTGTGTGAGTCCCGGCCCTGTGTCCTGTACCCAAGGAGGGGTCCCGACTCTGTGTTCTGTATATGTGTCCATGGTTCTGTGTACCTGCTCTCCCAAGACCAAGGCTCTGTTTTCCATGTTCCTCCTCTCCCTAGCCCATGTCATGTCCATGCCTGGTTCTGGGGTCCAAGCCCGAGGCAAGACCCAGGTACTGGGTCCTTGCCCAGTCTCGGGCTCAGAGTCCATACCCTAGCTGTTTCATGTCTCCTCTAGTTCTGGGAGCTGATTCCAAGTCCAAGCCCAGACCCTTGGTCCCAGCCTAGTCATAGTCCTGAGTCCTTGTCCTGTTCGCTATTCCTTCTCCTGCCTAGCTCTCCTGATATCAAATAATAAACTAAATCTAATTAACCTCACAAGATGTGTCTTACATTTGGATCCACCCTTGCTCCCAATGCCCCCACCATTGTGACAAATCCACACAATATCTGAAAAAGGAACGAGTGCTTTCCCGTTGTATATGATGAATAAACTCTTCTCAGGCTTCCAGCCGGGTACAGATATCGATTATAACCAATGTTTTCATGACAAACTCTGCCACCTTCAGTAAGGATGATGCCTGGGCATGTCTAGTCTGGTGGTATTTATATCCTTGTAGTCCGTCCTTCCTGATTGGTTGGCCGTTATCCAATCAGCTGTCTGCTCTCCCACCTTGTTTACAATTGAAATCCGGTTCTTACTTAGAGTGAAACCTTCATCTTTGTTAAAATTCTTTTCCTCTAGTTTTATTTCAATGGCTTCCTTTACCAGGTGGCCCTAAAAGGCCCTGGCACAGCACAGTAGTTTTGTGCCATCAATGTCAATCCTATGGCCATTGCGAATACGATGTTCTGCTACCACCCATTTTTCCAGGTAGCCCAAATGTGCTCTTTGATGTGGCTTTCCACCGTGCGTTCCTTCTGACCGATGTACGCTACTCCGCATTCAAAACGAATCCTGTAAACGCCAGCCATGAGGCCCAGCTCATCTTTGACCCGCAAAAGCTGTGACATGGGGCTTCCTTACGGGTTTGTGGGTAGTATTTTTCCAGTATTTCTTCAGATTCCTGGCAATCCTTCCAGAAACCATGGAAGTATAGGGAAGAAAAGAGGTAGCGATGGGTTCCTCCTTATTGTCTGATTTCCAGCTTTTTCTGTCAGCCTTTTTAAGGGCCCGATTGATATCAATCACCTTGTAGACACTCTGTAGGAACATTGACCATAATCATTTTATTTCCTTGGGGATACTCTCCATGTCCGAAACAGTAATCGCATAGTTAATCAAAGTAGAAAGAACTGCTCTACATTGGGAGCCATGATGCTGGCTGTTACTGCTGATATACAAATCCATGTGAGTGGGTTTCCGATAGGTGCCATGTCTGAGGCTACCATTGTATTAGAATGTCCAAGAATGGGAGGCAACCATTCTTCTCCATCTCCATCTTAAATTGAATGTTTGGATGGATACTGTTCAGATGGCCGTGGAATTGTCGAAGTACATGGAGTTTATGAGACTACACCATGAAGGTGTCAGCAATGTAGCTGAAGAAGCATTTGGGGTGTAAGGGCAACAAACTCAGAGCTCTCTCCTCAAAGTCTTCCATGTAGAAATCAGATTACACATGACTTTCTTACGGACAGCTGATTGGATGAAGACAAACCAATCAGGAGGGACGGACAGCAAGGGTAAAAATACCACCAGACTAGGCATGACCAGGCATCATCCCTGAAGAAGATGGCAGAGTTTGTCATCAAAATGTCGGTTATAATTGACATCTGTACCCGGCTGGAAGCCCGAGAAGAGTTTATTCATCACACAATATAGGTTTGCATCAGAAGAAAACTGAAATCTGAAAAATCACTATTGCTTCTATCACTGACTGTAGTACTTTCCTAGAACCTGCAATTTCCAATTGCAGAACCTGGGCCTCTGTGCCTCCCTCTGCAATAGGATCCTTGACTTCCTAACCAGAAGACCACAATCTGTGTGGATTGGTGATAACACATCCTCCTCGCTGACAATCAACATTGGCGCACCTCAGTGGTGTGTGTTTAGCTCGCTGTTCTACTCTCTATACACACATGACTGTGTGGCTAGGCATAGCTCAAATACCATCTATAAATTTGCTGACAATACAGCCATTGTTGGTAGAATATCAGGTGGTGATGAGAGGGCGTACAGCAGTGAGATATGCCAATTAGTGGAGTGTGCCGCAGCAACAACTTGGCACTCAACATCAGTAAGACAAAAGAGCTGATTGTGGACTTCAGAAAGGGTAAGATGAAAGAGCACATACCAATCCTCATAGAGAGATCAGAAGTGAAGAGAGTGAGTAGCTTCAAGTTCCTGGGTGTCAAGATTCTTTGAGGATCTAACCTGGTCCCAACACACCGATGTAGTTATAAAGAAGGCTAGACAGCAACTATACTTTATTAGGAGTTTGAAGAGATTTGGCATGTCAACAAATACACTCAAAAACTTCTATAGTTGTAAACACAAAATAATCTGCAGATGCTGGGGTCAAAGCAACACTTGCAACACACTGGAGGAACACAGCAGGTCGGGCAGCATCCGTGGAAATGATGAGTCGATGTTTCGGGCCAGAACCCTTCATCAGGACTGTAGAGGGAAGAGGCAGAGGCCCTATAAAGAAGGTGGGGGGAGGGTGGGAAGGAGAAGGCTGGTAGGTTCCAGGTGAAAAACCAGTAGAGGGAAAGATAAAGGGGTGGGGAGGGGAAGCAGGGAGGTGATAGGCAGGAAAGGTGAAGAAGGAATAGGGGAAAACACAATGGGTAGTAGAAGGAGGCGGAACCATGAGGGAAGTGATAGGCAGCTGGGGGAGGGCGCAGAGTGAAATAGGGATAGAGGAAGGGAGGGGGAGGGAATTACCAGAAGTTGGAGAATTCTATTTTCATACCAAGGGGCTGGAGACTACCTAGATGGTATATGAGGTGTTGCTCCTCCAGCCTGAGTTTAGCCTCATCATGGCAGTAGAGGAGGCATATGATGGACATATCTGAATGGGAATGGGAAGCAGAGTTGAAGTGGGTGGCTACTGGGAGATCCTGTCTGTTGTGGCATCAGGGCAGCATCATCAGCGAAGAGTATCTCCTGGATCAGGACCTGACGCACTTTGGTCTTTGCTCTGAGGCGTGCCAGGTTAAAGAGCTTACTGTCGGACCTAGTATGTAGGTATGCTCCGTCATCAGATGTCCTGAAAGCGAACAACAGTATGAGGGAGAAGAAGATCCCGAAGAGCGTCGGGGCAAGGACGCAACTCTGCTTCACTCCGCTTTGAAGCAACACACATAAAAGTTGCTGGTGAACGCAGCAGGCCAGGCAGCATCTCTAGGAAGAGATACAGTCAACGTTTCGGGCCGAGACCCTCCGCTTTGGATGGGGAAGGGCTCTGAGGATGATCCATCGAATTGTACTGTCCCCTACATGCCGTCATGGAAAGAGGCGAAGAGATACAGCAGCTTTGAAGGGCATCCGATCTTCTTCAGGAGTGCGAAGAGGCCTCTTCTGCTAACCAGGTCGAAAGCCTTGGTCAGATCGATAAAGTCAATGTACAAAGGCTGTCTCTGTTCCCGGCTCTTCTCCTGTAGCTGCCTGAGTGAGAGGATCATGTTGATGGTGCATCTCTCTGCTCTGAAGCCACACTGGGACTCAGGGTAGATACATTCTGTCAGTGTCTGCAGTCGCTTCAGAACCACTCGGGCAAACGCCTTGCTAATGAGGTCGAGCAGGAATATGTCTCTGTAATTGTTACAGTTGTTGCGGTCTCCCTTATTCTTGAACAATGTGATGATGTTTGCGTCTCGCATGTCTTAGGGAACTGATTCCTCCTCCCAGCACTGTCAGAGCAGCTCGTGAAGATGGCTTAAGAGCACTGGTTTCCCGCACTGGGTCACTTCTGCAGGGATGACGTCTTTGCCTGTTGCCCTGCCGTGAGCAAGCGAGTCCATGGCCTTGCTGAGTTCTTCCTCTGTTGGGGGTATGTCCAGCTCTTTCATGACAGGTAGGGCAGGGATACTGGGAAGGGCTGACTCAGTGACCATGCTCACAGTGGAGTACGGGTTCTGGTAGTACTCGGCCCACCTCTCCATCTGCTTAGCACGGTCTTTGATGACTTCACCGTCCTTGGACTTCAATGGAGCGATCTTGCTAGCGGTGGGCCCTAAGGCTTTCTTCATCCCCTCGTAAATGCCTTGCACATTGCCACTGTCGGCACAGGTCTGAATGTTCTGGCACAGATTCTGCCAGTAGTCAATTGCACAGCGTCTAGCCGTTCTTTGAGCATTGTTTCTTGCCGTTCTCAGTGCAGTGAGATTCTTTTCTGACGAGTCTCTTTTGTAGGCGATCAGAGCTTCTCGCTTGGCATTGATAATAGGTTCCATCTCAGACAGGTGAGATTCAAACCAGTCTTGGTTTTCCCTCTCCTTCTTCCCGACGGATGACATGGCGGTGTTGTAGATGGTGTCACAAATGAATTGCCACCTCTCCTCCATGGTTGTGGCTGTATTTGCTTTGAAAGCCTGTTCCATTTGGTCATTGAGTTTCGTGCGAAGGTCATTACTAAATCTCCTATGTTCTAAGGAGTAATGTTCTAGTCTACACAATCTCTCCTAGTACCTCAGGATCCTACCTACAGGCAGAATCCTGATAAATCTTTTCTGCCGCTCTTTCTAGTTTCACAACATCCTTCCAATGATTCCAAGTACGGCCTCACCAATATCTTACATAACCTACTAATCCAGTGTACTCAGTACCCTGACTGATGAAAGCCAGCATGCCAAACGCATCCTCACCACCCTATCCACCTGTGGCACCACTTATTTTGAGCTATGCATTTGCACTCCCGGATGCTTCTGTTTCAGACCACTCACCTGGGTCTTACCATTCAATCTATAAATCCTGCCCTGGTTTGATCTCCCAAAATGCAATACTTCACAATGAATCCTGATTGAAACCCATTTACCAATCCTTAGTCCACCTACCAATCTGATCAAGATCTCACAGTAATTTTTCATAACCTTCCTCTCTATCCACGGACATACTAACCATGCCTTGTGCACTCATATTCAAACTGTTTATATGAACTACAATAATTGACCTCTGTTGCACATCACCAGAGTAAAAACAACCCTCGATCGGCTTCCTACCACTGAGTAATTTTTTTAATAATTTACTCATTTATGAGATATGGGTGTCACTAGCTAAGCCAGCATTTACTGCCCATCCTTAGTTGTCTTTGAGAAGATGTTGATGAGCTGCTTTCTCGAACTGTTATAGTCCCTGAGGTGTAGGTACACCCACAGTACTTTTAGTTGGGGGGGGGGATTCCATGATTTTGACCCAGTGACAATGAAGAAACGATGATATATTTCTAAGTCAGGATGGTGAGTGAATTGAAGAGGGATTTCCAAGTGGTGGTGTTCCCAGGTATCTGCTACTTTCATCCTTCCAGATGGCAGTGGTCGTTAGTCTAAGGTGCTGCCTCAGGAACTTTGGTGTGTTGTTGCAGTGCATCTTGTAGATCTTGTACACACTGCTACAACTATTCATCGGTGAACAGATTAGATTATGAATCTAATCTGTGATCTTCCCCACGATCCCATGCAATTGCAAGATCTGAATCAACAAGAGAAAATCTGCAGATGCTGGAAATTTGAGCAACACACACATAATGCTAGAGGAATTCAATAAGCCAGGCAGCATCTAGGAAAAGAGTACAGTTGATGTTTGGGGCCAAAACCCTTCGGTAGGAATAATCTGTTTTGCTATTGTTATTTTTCCTTTTTACCATATAGGTTCTTGCATGAAGAGCAGGTCTACACTTCCTTCTACAAACACATATTTCATGCTCACATTCCATGCATTATTTGTGGAAATCTGTCTTGGTTTTGCTTGCAGCAGCATGGATCCATACGTCCTGAAGGTGGCAACGTAATGGCTGTCCATTGAGGCAACATTTTATGAGTGGCAAGAAGCCTCAAGTGACAGATCCGAAAGGCTTGCACCCATAGCCTGCTCGACACCTGACAGCCTGAGCAATTAGAATAATTTATTTTGCTGTCTCTCAATGTGTCCAACCATTGAGAAAGCTGAAATGCACACAAATATTTCACAGAAGTGAAAAAGTAACTTTAAAAGTAATAAATTTATGAAAAATGTTTCACCAATTTATTTTTTTCAAAATAATATTATTATTTTTAAAGGGACAATCCATAAGCCTTTGGCTATTTTATTAACAATTAGTATTTTAGTTATCAGTTCAACTCACCTCTCTGAATATGAAAGCCATGGCTGGATGGTAGTTCAGGGTTCTGGTATTTGGCACTGAGTTCAAAAGAACCTTCCATGTTCAGTAAAGTGGTACTCTAACATCAACCCTCCACACTCCCTGAAACTTAACAAACTTCTCGTCTTTCTATCTCAGTTCTGAAGAAGGATCTTCAAACTGACCTTTGACTCTTTTTTCTTCCCTCAAATGGCTGCTGAGTGCTTTTGGAATATCCCGTCTTTACTGACTGATTTCCAATGTATTTAGTGCTCCCACAATGCCATACTGAGGAGCAGAATTTATAGATGTGCAGAATTGCAGACTGCAGGTGTCTGGTAGGCCTTCATAGAAATACCAGCTAGGCGTCAGCATGATCCAACGCTTTGCAAATTCTTCCATCTCCTCTACCCGCATTGCAACCACCTTCTGCAAATGCTATGAGTCTCATTATTTAATCATAAAATGATTAAATCATAAAATAAGTCACAATATATTATTTTAAAATAGTAATTGAACTAACTAATGCATTACCTGGTTCAATAATCAATCCCTGCACATTCGGATCGTGCTGAGGATTTTTGCTATCTCCAATTCCCCAGAGCAATGTTATGCTAGATGTACCGATTTATAATATAAATTCTGGCTGCTAAATTGCAGTGTAACAAATTTCAACTTTTCCCCCCTCAGAAAATAATACTTTTCTCAACAGAATATTCAGCAGTTAAATAATAGAACAAGAGAAAGTCATAATTAATCTCACTGATTAATGTATTTATTCAGCACACTAACTTCCATTTAAAATATTGAAAATGGAACAGATAAAACATAAAAGCTAATTTAATCCATGTGTTTTTTTATTAAACTAGTCAATTCATAAGGAGGACTTTCAATATATGGATATTAACTGTTGGATTTTCGTTAGTAACTAGTAACATGTCTCCCTAGAACGCTATAAAATTTTAACACCACCAGCAGCAAGTTAAAGACATCAAATTTCAAATTAATTGGAGCATTACAATGTAATTATCTCTTGGAGTGAGGTGAACTGCTACGTTACCATAATGATGTCAAATGTTGGGGCAATAAGGAATGATAAATGCAGAATGTACAAACAAACTTAATTTAACAACTTTTATGACTTTTAATACATCAAGAAGCCTTTCATAGCCAGTAGAATATTTCTGAAAAGCAAAAGTAGCTGATAAACATCAAGATCTTATAAACAAAAGTGATAATTGACAGATTGTCTTTTTTAGTGATAGTGCTTGAGAGTTAAATATTAGAAATTCTAATGAAGGTCTTTGACACAGAGTTTTATCTATTTCTCCTTCTATAGTGGAAAAACATTTCTTTTGCCATGGTCTCCCGAGAGATCATTCCAACCGTACACATGTTGAGATAGTACAAAGGGAAAACCAATAAACAAAATGCTGAATATAGTGTTAAATTTAGAGAGAAAGTGCAGTGCAGATAGACAGTAAGGTGCATGGCTTCTGATGAGGTAAACTGGGGTATCAAGAGTTCATTTTATTGCAAAAGGGGACCATTCGAGATTCTTACAATGAGAATAGAAACTTTCCTTGAGCATGGTGGTGCTTAATTTCTATCTTCTATCCAAGGAAAAGCAACGGGAAGATAACATGGGGTGGGATGGGTCTTTGAGCATGTTGACTGTTTTTTCTGAGGTAGCAGAAAGTGTAGACAAAGTCAAGGGAGGGGAGGCTGCTTTGCATAATGGGCTGAGCTGTGTTTATGCAGTTTTCTGCAGTCTTTGATGGAGCAGTTAGCATCTCAATCTGTGATGTATCTGGATAGGATGCTTTCTGTTGTAATGAATACTGTTGGCTGTTCTGAGTGATTAAACTATCAACAATAGGTCGGATGGGTTTGGCTTATTGAAATACTGGAAAGCATTAATATAAGAACTGACATTGCAGTGTCTTTTTTTTCTGATGTATTGTTAAACATTTTCCCACCAATTCCTGTCTCCAGGGAATAAAAATAAAAATCTATGGCAAAACTGGGAAGGAAAATGGATCCCAAAACAAAGCAAAATATTCACTCCATTTTTCATTAACTGAAATATGTATTTAAATGAGCCACCTCAACGCATCCACAGACATTTTCATATTGTTGCACAGACCTCACCACGAGAATGATAATTAGTTTCAACTACTAAATTCCAAAAGCCCGAGGATCATTACAGAATAGTTCAGAAATAATCACATGGGAAAGTGATTGATTTTCCCCTGTAAATGAGGTCTTGAAATGTCTAAGAGCAGATTTGTTTGTACCATCACAAAAAATCCAATTAGTTTATATCACCTTTACCACAAATATGCAATTCTTGAGCTGCTACAATAAAAGCGATTTCTACTTTCTGGATAATCTTTCTCCACCGTGAGCAATTGAAATTGTTAATTATCTTATTAAATTTAAGCAATTTTCTTACATTGATTTGCAAAATAATTCTGAAGAAATAATCTTCTATTTAATATATTCGTCTGCACTTGTATAATTTCTGCATTCTTAAAATGCACTTTTTTTGTGCGTTTCGTCAAAACTTAATCCTTACTCATTTGGGTTGTAAGTGAAAGTTTCTATAACATGATCTGGGTGTGAGATTTGATTGCTCTAAGCGCTGAGCTGATTTGGAGAGGTGGAGACTGGCTTGTTTGGCAGTGAAATCCAGGTCAGAAGTGAATCACTGGGTGAAACATTCTAGGTCTTGAGTGATTCACTGTAGCATGATCCACTGTTTGGACAATTTAAATGCCGGCCCAGATAGACCGGAAGGGCAGGGAACTGAGAGTGGGGTGATCTTGGATTGCTCTGGCCCCTGAGCCGATTTGGAGGGGCCAAGAGCGGCTTCTTCGGCAGTGAAATGTAGGCCCGAAGTGAACCGCTGGGTGGCATGTTCTTGGCCTGGAACGATTCCGCCATGGAGGAGTCCAACTCCTCATGTGAGGTACAATCTGCTGTTTGGACAATTTAAGAAGCGCCGGCCCAGATAGACTGAAGGCTCTTTTCTCCATGACATTAAGGCTGGGAGACTACCCCCAGCTGCTATGCTTTGTGCCTATGAACTTTGTGGCAATTGCCCCACTAATATGATGAACTAAATACCAAGGCTTTGAGCCTACTCTGGACTGCTATGGGGATTTGGATCTAAGGACTGAATTTGGTTCGGAATACTGTTATTGTTGCTCGCTTCCATTGTTTGAATCACGTGTTTTGTTTTATTTCTCTTTCTCTGTGGACATTGGAGTTGAGTCTTTATTTTCTTTTAATTGGGTATTTCAGGTTTCTTGTTTTGTGGCTGCCTGTAAGCAAACAGATTTCAGGGTTGTATAATTTATACATTTTTTGATAATAAATGAACTTTGAATCTTGAATCTTTGAACATGACTGTTATTGGGACCCAGATACTTTATTCGATAGTTAAATTTTGTGGAATTTACAACCTATCATGTATTATCACGATCATATAACTTTACTTTGAATCAGGAGATTATCACACTGTTCCAAAACTACTTGGCTGTTTATTATGATGTATCTTTATTGTTTAACAGAAAGTACTGTTACATACCCCATGGGTATCTTGTGACTGTCTTATGACCATGATATAATGGTTTTGTGATGGTGGGGTGATGTAATTTTCCTGCCAGTGTGTGGTCACATGATGTAATTTCCCTGCCGATGTGAGGTCACGTGATGACATGTTCACAACAGGTATAAAAGGATGACCTCTGGTGTGACGCAGTTAGTTTCAATTGAGTTGTTGTTTGCTTCGTTAGTTACTCCATTATGCTGAGTATTCGTCTCATGACGCAGTTTTGTTTTAAAACAGAGTTTTACTTTCTATTGTAAGGTACAGAATCATTGTGCGGCAGTTTCGCCAATTGTTGGCAGTTTTGTTTGGTGTATCTTTGATTTACCTTTACAGTAGTATTGGAGAGTGAAGACCTTACTAAAGTACGGGAACCTGAGGGATCAAATAAAGTTGGAGTCGTTCGGCGGTTTTATAAAGGATCGACCTTATTGAATCTTTGTTCAGAAACAGTGACATGCATCTGAGATAACTCCTGCAAAAGCAGGGAAGTTTGTGCAGTGTTCACTCGCCAGAAAAAGGTCAGTTCCTTTAAGCCATGTCATTTCCTTCGTCGTGAATCCTTTGGAGAATCAGCAGTAACATCACGTCTTCAAAAAAATCCGTTTCCAGAGAAGTCTCTCCTTATTGACTGTGTAAATCACTTGGACTTTCGAATTTACCACTTTAAGAACTGTGTTTGAATTTACCATTTTAAGAACCGTCCCAGAGTTGCCATATAGCAGTTAACTTCCGGTTAAGTTAGTTGCTTGAATTTTTTTTTCTGCTATTGTTGAGCAGAGTTTAATAAATGTTTGTTTGTTTACAAAACCTGACTCAATGATATATTCATTGTTGCCGACAGTACAAATTCATGTACATACATATGCACATAAAGCACTAAGATCTAATACAGAATAGATCTCACTATAGGAAGGATGTGGAAACTATAGAAAGGGTGCAGAGGAGATTTACAAGGATGTTGCCTGGATTGGGGAGCATGCCTTATGAGAATAAGTTGAGTGAACTCGATCTTTTCTCCTTGAAGCGATGGAGGATGAGAGGTGACTTGATAGAGGTGTACAAGATAATGAGAGGCACTGATCGTGTGGATCAGAGGCTTTCCCCCAGGGCTGAAGTGGCTAGCATGAGGTGGCATAGTTCTAAGGTGCTTGGAAGTAGGTAGAGAGGAGATGTCGGGGGTAATTTTTTTACGCAGAGAGGGGGAATGGGCTGCCGGTGGCAATGGTGGAGGCAGGAACGATAGGGTCTTTGAAGAGACTCCTGGATGGATACATGGAGCTTAGAAAAATAGAGGGCTGTGGATAAAGCCTAGGTAGTTCTAAGGTAGGGACATGTTCGGCACAGCCTTGTGGGCCGAAGGGCCAGTATTGTGCTGTATGATTTCTATGTTGCTAGAAGATTTTCATCTTTCATGAATGGGGGAATTGTTCTGCTGGAACATGGTTCCCATCCCAGTTTCAGTAAGGTGAAGCTTTGTCACCTGCCCATGCATCAAGAAATACAAGTTGAAAAAATGATGTTATTTATTTGCATTTTCACATGTGAAAAAAATTCGGTTACTTGACGTGTTGTAACACTGGAGGGATGGGGGTGTCACCTGTACTCACAATTTCCAGGTTTCATTACTTACAAATGTTTTGTGTGTTTTCCTAGTGACTACATCAGTTTCCTCCGTGTGCTCCAGTTTCCTCCCACATTCCAAAGATTCATGTTTAAGGTTAGTGAGTTGTGGGCATGCTGTCTTGATGTTGGAAGCATGGTGACATTTGCAGGCTGTCCAGTACAATTTTCACTGATTTGATTTGATGTAAACAATGCATTTCAATGTATATTTCAATGTACATATGTTCAATATACGCAATGTAAATTGGCAATTGGGATATAGAATCAGCTTGATAATAGAGAAACAATGTTGAAGGGTTGTTTTGTGATTGGAGGACAGTGACCAGCAATGCACACAGAGATCACTTCTATTTGCCTTGTACATCAAAGATAAGGACACAAGTGTTGGAGGCTTGATTATGGAAGGTATGCAAAGCAGTGTTTTTCAATGTATCTCAATATTGTGACAATAATAAACCAACTTACCCTACCTAATAGTGTGTTTCATTGCAGCCAGATTTGGCGTTCTTGAAAGAGTTGTTTCTGCATATCACGCATTACTGAATAGCAGTCCTGCTTCATGAAAAACTGCTCTTGTTTATTCCTCTTCAATTTCTATATGAATCAAGGCTTTAACAGGGAAACAAACAGTATTATCTCACATGAAATGTTACAACCTCATAATTTAGCAGCAATATTAATTTATCATGCTTCGCCTCTCATTTATGAATAAAATTGTTTTGGTTTTATTTCTGGAAAATCCATTGTTGAAGTTTAAAGGCTGTTTTCAATTAGTCCATCAAAAATATAGTCAGTCTTGTATTTGGAGTCCAACAGACTCTTATGCAGCTAGAGCCATAGATTACCATTAAGTTAAATTGTATTTGTTACAGACAATAGATTGGCTAAACTATTCTATATTTTGTGTGTGTGTTGTACATCTTGGTGAACCTATGTGTCATAGGGTGGATTGGTTACAGAAATTCAAGCCTGTTCTCCATGAACACTCACTGATAGTTAAAAATTTATTGTTTCTGGTCCCTGATAGAATGGCTAGAATGAAACAGCTATATATAGTTGAACAATGCAAGGAGTGCTTTATCATTTCAATGTTATTAGCACAATGGAAATTTAGTTCTCTACTATGCAAGTAATAATTGGATAAATGGAATCTAATATGGTTTCAGAGTTAAATATTTTACTATTCATCTCCCACACTAAGAATGCAGTTAATATTAGTTATCCTTGTCCATATTTTATTTGCTAATAAAACATTTCGCTCAAAGCTTCTCGATAAATCAATTTTTGTCTTCTTTCTCTTTTGCTATTTATTAGATGTTGTCTTTTATATCAGTCCACTCAGTGGGACTGGGTTTCTGCAGAATAGCTCCAGTCATCAGATAAGATTCGTTTGGTACACCCACAGTTTCTGAAGTGAAAAAAAATCCCCGGAAAGAAGCAGGAGCTAAGTGCAAAACAGGATTGAATAAATTTTGAAAGTAGTTTGCTGCTTAAAAATTATTTTCATTCCTCTTTGGTGAGCTATTGCATCACTTTGTTGAGAACCATTGCCCAAATAACAAAGCATCGTGCTAGCATTATCCAAAGCAATATGGAAGTGTTTTGCACACAAAGCTAATGCATTTCAGTTACAAGGAGACACTGGGTTTATTTCCCCTGCAGTGGGAAATGCTGGGGCGTGACCTGACTGAGCTATACAACAATATGAGAGCCAGCGATAAGATAGATAGTAAGAATCTGAAACAAGAGGACATAAATGTAAGGTTTCAGGTGTTGGTATCTGGAATTTGTGGCCTGAGGAAGTGGAGGAGTAGCTACTCCAACAACATTTAAGAAGCAGCTCAACAAGCACTTAAATCATTGGGGCATGAAAGGTTGCAGAAGAAATGTGGATAAATGAGACTAATATAGATTAGAATAATGTTTAGCATGATGGACTTGGCGGGCTGATGGGCCTGTGTATGAGCTCTCTCTAACCATTGTTTAGATTCTACAGATTGAGGCTCTGCTCATCTCTCTAAATCTCTCTGTGCAACTTGATGATTCTCTCCAATCCAGAGAATTGTGAACACAGCCCAAGCCAGCCACCTATTCATTGACTCCAACTACACTTCCCACTGCCCCAAGAGAGCAACCAACATAATCAGAGATTCCAATAATTCTCTCTTCTTCCTCCTTCATTTGGGCAGTGGATGCAAAAGGTTGAGGGCATGTTCCACTGGGTACAAAGAAAGCTTCTTTTCCACAGTTGTCATGCTCTTGAACAGAGCTCTCATGCACTAAAGGCAATCTTGCATTGTGGCCCTTAACACTTTATTTGCCTAGTGCACAGCACTTTCTCCAGATATAACAATATATTTTGTATTCTGCTTTCTTTCTGCTGCCTCAATGTACATGCTTATAACATGATTCATTGGAACAGCATGCAAATGAAATCCTTCCACTGAACGTGGTACATGTGACAATAATAAGCCATCAACAACACTGACTTATGCTCTAAGACTAGTCCTGCATGGTTCAGTATGATTGTACCCCATGAATTACACCTTCCAGTCTTTCATGGATTACCATGAATCCATCTGTAAAAATTATTGGTCCTTAATGTACAGTCAGGCACCAGCTACACACATAATGGCTGCCATTGAGGAGGCTGCAGAGAATATAGAACAATACGGCATAGAAACAGGCCCTTCGGCCCACAATGTGGTGCCTAATCAGTTAAAAAGCAAATCAAAAACACCCAAACACTAATCCCTCCTACCTACACAATGTCCAAATTCCTCCATCATCCTCACATCCAAGTGTCTATCTAAACATCTCTTTAAAGCCTCTAAGGTATCTGCCTCTACCACCATACCAGGCAGTGTATTCCAAGCATCCACCACTCCATGAGTAAAAAATCAGGCAACATCCTCGTAAACCTCTTCTGCATCTTCTCCAACGGCGCAACATCCTTTCTAGAGTGGGGTGACCAGAACTGTATGCAATAGTCTAGATGTGACCAAACTAGAGTTTAAAAAAGAGAAAAAGAAGTACCCAGAATGACTGAAAGCGTCGTGAGCAAAGCTAACGGTAATCTAAATAGATATAAGGAGATTCGGTATTCCGAAAGGAGGCAGGAGACCTTGGGCCGTTACATGAAGACAAGCAGGAAAGTATTGTTTCCACATTTAATCAAAGAAAATACAATTCACTGCAACATCTTCACAAAATATAATTTGTGTTCAGTTGTCTAACATTATGAGTCAGCTCAAATTCTACTCAGGTAATGTTTATTCCCCGATAAAGAGGAATTGTTTTTTTGTGCACAGAGTTGACATAAAATTGTTTCTTGGCACTCGGATGTAACCTAATATATGATTTCTGGTGTCTTTAGGTGCTGGACTAAAAGAAACAGCCATTTCATGAACATAAACAACTTATGTGGTGCTTTGGGTTTTGGAAACAGGAAATTATTGGATAAAACATGAACTGTAACATAATGCTTTGATTTAATGGTACAATGTAAAGTGATGTTTAAAAACATAATTCAGTGCAAGAGTAATAGGACCACACCATAAGCAAAGAATATTTATTTCAAATACTTCCCTGCTGCATTTGTTATTTCATGAAAATGATAATCATTATCTACAATCCAATTAAATTATTGACTCCCCATGGAGATTCTGTGATATTGCATCAAGACATCAACAGAATAATTTTTAAAAAGTCAATAAGTATTATTGAGATTCATAGTTGTCTGGATGCTTTCTAATTAATTTCAATGGGAAGATCTCATGTGGATAAAATGTCAGAAAGACAGTGTTAGTATTTGTAGTGTTTTGGCATTGTAATCTTTAATATCAAGGAGATGGATTCACCTAATTACGTGATTAAATTAACACATCACTCTGCATAATGTCACTTCTGTGTGATTTCCCAAGAAACATTCATCAGCAAATGTTAATGTGAACTTGCTGATGTCAAGAGTTATCACCAATTTTTCAATTGTTATTAATGATAATTTTAATTAAAACAATGGTGGTTCATTTCTACTTCCTACTGTACTGAACAATTTGGCTTCTTGTAAAGTAATAATTAGTTAAAGAAGTCCATGCCAATTCGAGTCTCTGTCACATTAAGGCAAATCAACACTCGGTTTGGCTTGCCCTGTTATCTGATGAAGCTTTGGAATGAGGACAAGATGGTGAAACAAGTACATTTTATTTTTAACAGGCAGAAGTATCTGATATTGAAGAACCAGAAATATTTTACATATTTCATGCTTTAATGCGTGAAAATGTCTACAATAAAATATGAATTTTGTAACTAAGTTATAAATAATTGTAAGCTCCTAACTCAAACTGGCAAGGTATAAACAAATTGTACCTGCATCTCTTGCTGCAGCATTAAATACTTCATGGGTTCATTCAGTGTTATGAAAGATTGAAAATCTATTCTCAGAAATGCAGCAGGCCATCAACTTGTTTTCTTGCTTTTGCAGGAGATTAGGCAAACAAGACGTTACCTTCCAATGGTATACTACCATGGTTACAGAGCATCATCTGCAGCATGAGCAACCTTTGCCTTAATTACCAAACCCCAGGAGGGACACAAGGTCACCATGAATAAATGCTAATTGCTTTGGAGCAAAACGTAACTTGTTTCTGGCAGCTGTGGATGCAGAAAAATAAAGATGTTCTATTATCATTGCTTATAATCTTCGATGCAATTGTGGTTGCTTAAAATTACATTTATGCAAAATGATTATCCGATACATTTATTCAAGTGCCTTCCAGCTTTAAACACCTATGTTTCACTATAATTAGAGGGTATTGTCTAACAATTTGTTTTAAAGCATGAATGTATTTCAGTTAATATCAACATAATTACCAAGATATGAAAACATATTTAGATGGTACAGTAATGGGGTTACCATCAGGTTACAGCACAGTGATTTAAAAACCAATGATGTAGAGTCATAGTGATAAACACCACAGAAACAGGCCTTTCAGCCCATTGAGTCCACAACAAGAATCAACCCAATCCTACTGTTCCATCAACAGCCCCCAGACTTCACCACTCATCCATACAAGGGTGTGGTAAACCATGTATATATGTTGTAGCTCGGTTACCTGTCTGGACACACCCCTCTGCTGACTGCCCCTGTGGCTCCTCCCACAGAGTCCTGTATAAAGGTGTTCGCCTTGCCCCTCCCCCTCAGTCCGGGGGCAGACACTCACTGTGGAGGTCGTATTGTACAGCGAATAAAAGCCTTTCAGTATTTTACCAAACATCAGTCTTTTGGAGTAATTGAAGGTGCTCCAACGGGTCAGCTTAGTGTTGCCAACTAACCTCCTAACCTGCATACCTTTGGACACTGGAAGGAAACTCACACAGTCAATGGGAGAATCCAAACAGCATGAACGGTTAGGATTCAGCCCAGGCCTCTCGCAGGGTGAGGCAACAGTTCAACTTGCTGCACTTGTGTTGTTTTAATTCATTAAAGCTTCACAAAATGGCTTTAATGCATTAAAATCATTCAAACTGTTACATAAGAATGTAATTAAGGAAGATTTTGGCACTGAGGGAAAGAAGGAAACAAAGAGAGATTTGACTAAAAATTGATCAGAATGATACGTATGAGGAACATCTAAAAAGCTGAATCATTGAGTCATAGTCATACAACACAAAAGTAGGCTCTTCAGCCCAACTCATCCATTTCGACCATGATGTCTATCTATACTAATCTCATTTTCTTGCATTAGGCCCATAACCCTCTTTTCTTGTGTGAATGCCTTCTAAATGTTGTTTATTTAAAGGCAACATTGTAGATTGTCTAAATCAGTGAGGAGTAAGGTAGAAATTTCAGAGTTCAGGGTTTAGGATGGAGCTAACAAGTGGGGCTACACATTTGTTGAAGCTTGTACTTTTGGAGAAGGCTGTAGAAGGAGGAAAAAGTGAATACATTAAATAAGTTAAATGTGAAAGCACTTTTATAAAATCAAAGTATTTAAAATGAGAAACCAATATTTGTGCAAAAGAAGACTGGTAAAACTGACCATCAGTACAATTGATCATCAGTAAAATTGATTGGTCAGAATCTTTAGTCCGAGGATAGAAGTGTCAAATACTAGAGGACATATATTCAAGGTGAGAGAGAGAAGTTTTTTTTATATGAGAAGAGTGATAGTTGGCTGGAAAGAGCTGCCAAAAGTAATGGTAGAAGCAGAAATGATGGTGACCAGTAAGAGGCTTTTAGGAAGGAATATGAATAGTCAAAGAATGGATGGATATTGACCATATGCTCGCAGAAGATAATGTTTAATTTGGCATTGTTATTTGCTCAGACATGATGGAGCAGAGGGCCTGTTTTTCTGTTATACTGTTCATTGTTCAACATCCTCAACTCTGAAATCTAGATCTTAAATAAAAAGAAGAAACAGTAACTGCCCCACTGTTCCCAATGGAACGTTGGTTGTGACTTGTTCCCAAACAGAACCCAATTAACTGATATCTACTCTTTGTTTGTTTGTTTGTACTTCAGATATTTTTGTTTTTCTCTGATATCCCCCACAATTTGCTGATCATTACTCTAGATGGTTGATTGTCAAGCTGAGGTTAAAATTTGCTTGACAGGCACTTTCAACCATGGATGCTCATTTGCTTGATGTATGAGGAAATCACAAGCTTTAAGAACTACATCAAAAGCATCACTTATTTCAAATTTTTTTTTAAATCGAGTACTTATTTATCACTGGAAGCAATTATCCAGAGAATTGTGCCATAGAATGAATAAGCATTGATTAACTCTCATTCTTTCTCACTGTGAATATGTCTGTTTTGTAAACTCAGTGTTTCTGAAAATTAATGACATTTTTTTTTGTGTGCATGACTGGTGAACAAGATGAGGGAGAGATATCCTTCACCTGAATCCACTTATCATCTGCCAGCTCTTGCTCTACCTCTTCCCTTCACCTATTTATACCAGTTATCTCCCCTCTATCTTTCAGTCCTTATGAAGGTTCTCAACCTGAAACGTTGCCTATCCATTTCCCACCATAGGTACTGCCTGTCTCACTAAGTTTCTCCAGTGTTTTCTGTGCTTGCTTTCTACTACTTAGTTTCTTTATCAATAACTTGAATCGCAGCATTCCGTTTCGTAACAATACCAAATTACGTGTAAATGAAAATACAGAGAGTCTCAAGTAGACAGGCACCAGCAGTGATGGATGTTCTTTGCTCTTTACACTCAAATGTTAACTGTTTCTCTCACTGATGTTTTCTGACTTGCTAAGCAGATCCAATATATTCTTTTTTTATTGAGATGCTGGGCATATAAATAAACAAGAATTTGGCAGATTAAGTGTAATGTAAAGAAAAGCGAATTTAAATATTTTGATGGCAAATGCAGAGTACTTTTTAAAAAGTTGAGTGTTGAATAAATGTGATCTTCAGTGTGATTTCAGTATCTCTTTATAGGAACTACAGTATGCTATCAGAAAATGTTGACAGCAATAGGAAAGTCAGTTGTTGGAATAAAAAATCCCTAACACATGGGAAGGAAGGATCGACCTATGTAAAGAAATGAATTGAATGGTCCAGATATTCTGAAGGATGAGAGGCGATTGAAATGTGTAAAATCCAGAGAGTGAAGGCTCTTTACTAAAATTGGCTTTCAAGGAAAAAAGTTGGCTGTTTGGGATTGATATGAGTGAAATGCATGTGTTCAGATGGTTGCAAATAATTGGCATTCTTTATTTTAAAGGTCTGTATCATGTACCTAAAATATTGAGCATTAAAAGCTGATTATTAGGCAACCTGCTGGAACACATTTTGAAGAGTTCTGATGTTCAGAAATTACTTTGTACAGTCAAAATTAACCTGGGATTATTTTACTATCCTGAGATGAAGTGTTTACTGCCACATTTTTCCATGGTTCTGATTAAAGGTGCAGGACCTGAACAGATGTTAACAGTTTCTCTCTCCACAGATGCTGCTTGACCTTCTGTGTTTTTTCAGTATGTTTTGTTTTTTTTTAATTTCAGGTTTCCAGCATTTGCATTTTTAGAAATTATATTTTTATGGCCTTGTTTTTTCTTTTGCCACATGATTGTGGCTCACTTCTGGCACTAGTTGGGCAGCCCACAGCAGATATTGCAGGCTTACTTTTTGCTGGACAGGACACTGTTGACCTGAAGTATTTGTGCTGCAGAACATGCCTTCATAAACTCAAAAAAGCATTTCTATACAGGCTCTCCAAATCTTTACGGAATATCTGGATACCTGATTTAAAGGCAGAGGATGGAGAGTGAAGGAAGGTGGCATCTTCGGAGGGGGGAGGTGAGGGTGGGGCTGGAGGATAGAATCATCCAGGTGGCATTGCTAGGGGGATCAGACACAAGTCAAGCAGTAGGTGAATGAGATGGGAGACAAGAGAGTGGTGGGGGTGGAAGGTGGTGTATTAGGGAAGGGTGTGGTGTTGTCATCAGTGTGCAAATGCTCAGATAGTAGGTTCATGAATGGTCATGATTGGAGCGGAACAGAGGTTATAATCAGCAGTTGTGCATTTGGGATGATAGACCTAGCTACAAAACAAAAATCACGATTATATTGTAGGTATGCATGTTACTTAAAAGAGATATCATTAAAATGGGTTATTTGACTCAGCCTACTGTCAGATCTGCTCCCACTGACACCTCCCAGCCTACAAGTACAGGCGCCATACAGTCTCCACCCAGCTAATAGGATTCACATTCTACTCATTCCATACTTATCACCTGCAGCCTATTTAAACCCCGCTCTCATCCAAAGTTCTTGTTCACTTATCAAACCAGCCAGCCTCAAACAGATGTCCTAGCCTTCAGTTACGTTGTTGCCTGTGAGGTCAATATTTGTTCTCTCTTCTTTTGTGGCCCCTTGTAGCTTGTTATTTTTCAGTAAAGTTATCATTTGCTGCTGAATCATCTCTGCTGCTCTGTGTTTGGGTCAAGCCTCCTCTACATTTCATGACAGGATGAGTGAACCCAGCAGAGTAAGCTTACCTTAAGGTAGTCATACCCCGACATGAGCAGATGATCCAGAAGCAGCAGGAAACCATTGACCACTTCATCCAACTCTATGCCTCAGTGCAGCAACTCTGCAACAGTCAATGTAACTGTCTCAGGGACATGGTTCATTGAGATGTTTATTTTATATATTTTTGTCATAAATTCATGATTGATTTATCACCTTAAAATATTTTATGCAAGGTTTATTTAATGAAAAGTTTAACAGGTCACATGACCAGAGTTTGATAAAAGCATGACTGTGGTATTATGGGTCAGAACCAACATGGAAGCAGAGAAAGACACATGGCCTAAAATGACCTCATTCTGCATGTGGTCCAAGAGGTGCACACGGTAATTGTTTTTATCAATTTGTTTTATATAATGTTGTTGAGGTATCTTTATATGACCGGTTTGATAAGTTTTCATGATTTATTTGATTTCAGCATACTTCTGATGTGCTAATGTGTTTAGGCCTGTTTATCGGCGGACACTAGCTCGAGAGACTTTAAAAAATTGAGAGATGTATGTATTAAACTTCATGTCCTTTATTTTCTTGTAGTTTTCACGTTGTCTACTGAGGAGAGAGAGCGAGAGAAATAAAAATAAATCTTCAAGGACATCTGTATGTTGCGTGGGCATTATTTCATTGGACCGGTGCAGTTACAGTCAATCTCCCCCTTCTGAGCCCTAGATTTGTTGCTCAAATGCTTTGATGGATCTTCAATCTGATGCCACAAATTCCTATCACAGTGCGTCTTACACTTCGAACTCCAGCCATTTCTGTTTACTACGGCCTGGTCCAAGATCGCCATCCTCATCTCTTTTTTCACTGGGTTAGCTCTGATCTGAGTCAACAATCAATGGGAGAACAAAGCAAGCATTTGCAAAAAAAGTATTTCATTGGTGAGACGCGCTGGGTTTTTGGCCATCCCAGAAGTGGAAGGGAGGCAGCGGATCTGATATGTTGACTATGCCAAGGCTCACGTTTGTGCTTGATTACATCATGGAATTCAGGACTCTCACAGCAGAGTGCAACAGGAATGTGGAAGGGCTGCTGACTCATAACCATCATCACCTCTTGGAGAATTTGAAAGGCAAAGTATGTACCTGGGAGATGCCCACTAACCTCAAAAGCATCATCATTCTGGCTCTCTGTGTTTACAAGCATCTCATAGAGTGACCCTCCAGATCATCACCAATGGCTCCAGAGGCCATCAAGGAGAGTTTTCTTAATCCCGCAAGAGCACAAACATCAGTGGAAAAGCAATGTGTGTGTCTACCGCAGAGTAGCTGACCAGCAATACATCAAATGCCCACTGCGTCTAGGAAAACAGTGTCTCCAAGAAGAGACGAGGGGCCTCCTATCTGCAAGTTCCTCTCGTTCCTCCTCATTGACTCACCCAACACTCCTCTCATCCTGGGTTACTCCTGGCTCTCCAACACAACCCTTGCTTCTGGTCATCATGTGCTATGCTGAGTTGGAGACCTAGCTGCCTGCTGCCTCAGTTGACTTAACCCCATAAATCTGGAGATGGGAAAATCCTCAACCTCACCAAACTCCCACAGGAATATCATGACTTAGCCATCGCCTTCAGTAAAAGGGAAACTAGCACTCTGCCACCTCACAGACCACAGGTCTACAGGATTGCCCTACCCAAGACCACCACTTCTCCTTCTATCTTCCTGAGACCCAAGCCATGAATGACTACATCGTTGAAGCGCTATAACATGGCTTCATTTGCCCGTCCCAGATCCCAGCCGGTGCAGGATTCTTCTTTGTCAAAAAGAAAGATGGGGCACGTCATCCCTGCATTGTCCACCGTGGACTCAATGAAATCAACATTAAGGACCACAACCCTCCTCCTTGATGGATAGAGCATTCAAAACACTCTGCAGGGCCCAGATCTTCACCAATCTGGACTTACAGAGTGCATACAACCTGATCAATATCCGTCGGGGGATGAGTGAAAGATGGATTCATAACGCCCACTGGCCACTGTGAATATTTGGTGATGCCTTTCAGATTTTCCAACAGTCCAACAATTTTCCAAACCTTCATCAACAAAATTCTCTGAGGCGTGCCTTAAGCATGACATGTCTCCCTCAAATACATCCTCATCTTTTTCAAGAATATCCAAGAAGACATCTGTAATATCCATTCAGTCCTTCAGCATCTCCATGAAAGCCAACTGCACTGCAAGTTTAAAAAAATGTTAGTTCCACACCCTTGTCATCTGCTTCCTGAGTTATGTCCGTTTCATTGCCCTCCCCAGGCTTCCATCTGCAACTGAGATGGCGTGGTTCACCTCTATGGCTTTCCTCAGGACATTGGGGTGGACCAGGAACCACAATTCACCTCTCACTTCTGGTAGGCCTTCTGCTCCCTCTTACACACCTTACTGAGTTTGTCCTCTGGCTATCATCCACAGACCAATGGTTAGTCAGAAAGAACCAACCAGTAAAGGGAGAAATTTCTACAATGCTTTGTTCTGGGCCAAGCTGTTCCACAATCTACCCATCTCTTCTGCCATGGGTATCTCACTCTTTGAAGTGCTTCATGGCTGCCAACACCTATTGTTTTCCACAGAAAAGCCCATGGTGGAGTTCCTATCTGCCAGGGTCCTAGTTTGCCACTGCATTCTGGCTTAGGGCACAGAGAGCCATCCTAGCTGCCAACTACACCTACTGCTGCCAGGCCAGCTGTTACTGACACCCAGCCAGACTACTCCAGCCTGGGGAACATATCTGTCTGTTCGCCTGAGATCTGTCCCTGCCCATCGACTCCCACAGGCTATCATTCCAGTTCACTGGTCCCTTCAAGATAACCTATTGCATAAATCCAAACAGTTATCATCTCCAGCTGCCATTATCCCTCAGGATCATACCTGCCTTCCACATGCCCTGCCTCAAGCACATTGTGCCTCCAGAAGCTCGGACAGTGGTAGTTTGTAAAGTACACAGTTGATGGATTCATGTCACTGTGGACAGGGTGTGCAGTAACTGGTCAAAGGTGAAGGATACAGCCCGGAGAAGAGGTGTTGGTTGTTGCCCAGTTACATCTTGGATCATCGCTCATCAATGATTTTCACCAGAGCCATATGGATTTCCCTGGGAAATCGGGGGCTGGCTCTGGAGTGGGAAGGGGGAGAGGCAATTAAAGGCTCAAAAATAACCACGAAAGAAAAGAACGGCAGTACAATCATCAACCCCCAAATCCCTCCCCCACACAAAAACAAACAAAAATGGAACAGACACATAGATGCCCAAATTCCCCACCCCCTTTGCACACAAAAAAAAGAGAAATATCGGGCAGAAAACACAGAATATAAAAAAACTATCTGCCTGAAAAAAAAGTCCATAGCACAAAATCATATCCAAAATGCAGAAAACCTGGGTAACATTAGCTGGGCACATGGGCACAGTGGATGGCTCTCCCCTCTCTGGGATCAGGGAGATCCCACCTGAGATCAAAAGGCAGTCTCACCTCTCTGTCAGCAGGGTGAACCTATGAGCGATCTAAAGACAGTCTCCTCTCTCTGGCAGCAGAGCGATCCCACCAGCAATGAAAAGCCAATCTCCCCTCTCCAGCAGTAGTGCAATCCCACCAGTGATCAAAAGACAGGCAGCCAGTGCTCACCTTCCACATTGTCTTGATGCTTAGATTTCCCTCGACACATTAATCAGCAAAATGGAGTCGAATAATGGCGTGTTGTCCGTCCTGCAGCCTTCTCACCATGAGGTTCAGGCATGCTGCCTCTGGCTCCTGGAATCCTCTCGGAGACTGCAGAGCACTGAAACATAGAAAACCTACAGCACAATACAAGGACTTCAGCCCACAAAGCTGTGCCGAGCAAGTCCTTACCTTAAAAATTACCAAGGGTTACTGATAGCTCTCTATTTTTCTGAGCTCCATGTACCTGCCCAGGAGACTCTTAAAAGACCCTATCATATCTGCCTCCACCATTGTTGCAGGCAACCTATTCCATGCACTCACTGCTCTCTGTGTAAAAAATTTACCCCTGACATTTCCTGTGTATCTACTTTCAAGCACCTTAAAACTGTGCCCTCCCATGCTAGCTATTTCAGCCCTGGGAAAGAGCCTCTGAATATCCATACGATCAATGCCTCTCATCATCTTATATACCTCGGTCAGCTCACCTCTCATCCGCTGTTGCTCCAAGGGAAAAAAGGCTGAGTTCACTCAACCTGTTTTCATAAGGCATGCTCCCGAATCCAAGCAACATCCTTATAAATCTCCTCTGCACTCTTTCTATGGTTTCCACATCCTTCCTGCAGTGAGGCGATCAGAACTGAGCACAGTACTCCAAGTGGGGTCTGACCAGGGTCCTATATAGCTGCAACATTACCTCTCACCTCCTAAACTCAATCCCACGACTGATGAAGGCCAATGCACCATACGCTTTCTTAACCACAGTCTACCTGCGCTGCAGCTTTGAATGTCCTATGGACTCGGACCAGAAGATCCCTCTGACCCTCCACACTGCCAAGAGTCTTACAATTAATACTATATTCTGCCAACATATTTGACCTACCAAAATGAACCACCCCACACTTATTTGGGTTGAACTCCATTTGTTACTTCTCAGCCCAGTTTTGCATCCTATCAATTGTCCCACTGTAACCTCTTACAGCCCACCACACTATCCACAATATCCCCACCCTTTGTGTCATCAGCAAATTTACTAACCATCCTTCCACTTCCAAATCACGAACAGTAAGGGGTCCCAGAACAGAACCCTAAGGCACACAACTGGCCACCGACCTCCATGCAGAATATGACCTGTCTACAACCACTCTTTGCCTTCTGTGGGCAAGCCAGTTCTGGATCCACAAAGCAATTTCCCCTTGGATCCCATGCCTCCTTACTTTCTCAATAAGCCTTGCATGGGGTACCTTGTCAAATCTATATACACTACAAATGATCTTCAGTCTGCAAATCACAGGCTCCCACAGTTCCAGAATCATATTCAAGATGAAAAACAAACATGAAAGACATAAAAGAAGTGAAATATATGGTTTCATGGTCTATCCAGAAGATGTCCATTGTGGAAACATTGTACACAGGCACCATCTTGACTTGGTCCTGTTAGACCTGCTCCAATTAACCCCTCAGAGCCTGCACATGCAGGCACATCCCACTCTCCACCCACCTAATGGGATTCACCTGCCACTCATTCCAGTCTCATCACTTGCAACCTACTTAACCCCAGTTCTCAGCCATTGTCCTTGATCACTCATTGAACAAGCTGGCCTCAACTAGTACTCCTAGCTTTCACTCTCCCAGCATAAAGTTTACCTTCCAAACACAAGAAAATCTGCAGATGCTAGAAATCCAATGCAACACCTACAAAATGCTGGAGGAAATCAGCAGGCCAGGCAGCAGCTATGGAAAAGAGTAAACAGATATTTTTAGGCTGAGACCCTTCAATCATCCTGATGAAGGGTTCTGGCCTGAAACAATGACTATTAACTCTTTTCCATAGATGTTGCATGACTTGCTGAGTTCCTGCTGCATTTTGTGTGTGTTGCTAAATTACCTTGTTGCCTGTTATGTTTAGTTTCTGTTCTGTCTGATTTTGTGGCCCCTCGTGGCTTATTATTTTGCAGTCTTTTATGAAAGTTATTATTCACCGTTAAATCTTCTCAGCTGCTTTACTTTTGGGGTCAAGCCTCCTCTATGTCTCCTGACACCTACATGGTCAGTTCAAGCAAAACCCTTTAGTTCTCAACAAAATCAGGAGAAGAATTTTTAGGGTGAATGCACTAAGTCTTTTTCCCAGGGTTGGGGAATCAACAATTAGAGGGAAAACATTTAAGGTGAGTGGAGAAAGATTTTAACAGGTGTTTCTCATAGCTCATCGTGCCTTGTTATGCCATTGGCAATTTGGGCCGTATTTCTATCTGTAAAACAGGAACTTGAGGGGAAACATTTTTTTCTGCATAGAGGGTTGTACATATATAGAATCAGCTGCCAGAGGAAGATGCTGAGAGCAGGTGCAGTAGCAACCTTTAAAAGACAGCTAGAGAGGTATATTGTTAAGACAAATTTAGAGGGATGTGGGCACAATGCAAATGAGATATTTTGGTTGGCATAGACCATTTGGGCCAAAGAGCCTGTTTCCGTGCAGTATGGCTCTGTGGCTCTGTAACAAAGCAAGTCAAACAAGGCCTCATTGTTGGTTTCTGTCTTGGTTGTTTCTTGCTGTTCAGTAAGTCTGCTCCATCTTTGAAATTAATGCTCCTAAAAAGACATTGTAAGTTATTGTGGCAGTTGAAATATTCTTGCGTGTCGTGTGTACAGTTACAGAGCTTTATTTTATGGACTTGAGATGTTGGGCTTGGGCATTCATTTATCAAGGAAGGGATAAATGTTGGACTTCTCATGGGAATATGTTGAATATCTTGCTGACTGCTGTTTATAGATGGGAAGAAATTTTGAAATGTCTAATTCAGAAAGAACTAAAGACAATTAGGTAATTTCAGCTCAGCCATTTTCCAACAATAAATGTCTGGCATCTGGCTGCTAATGTTGTTAAAGCAGTCTGCCCATAAGTGGAAGGAGATAAGTGATAATATTTTGCATTTGTTTAATTATATTAGGAAGCCATGTTTTTTTTAAGTGGCCTCTGCTATTTAGATTCAAGATAGCAGCTAAAGTTTTTTAATAATCCTGCCTGCACTTAAAAGCAGAAGCAAAATTCGTTGCCTTCAGGCCCTGTGTTGGTTGTTAACAAAGTCACAAATCTCACCCAGGACTTTGTGAGAATAATAATGCTGTACTCTGATCACTTGAATCCTTTCAGTGATACGTACTGATCTATTTTGAATTGTAGATTACGACCAGGTCATAAATGTATCAGAAAATAATGTGACTGCTTGAAGATCTTATAAAAAAGTAAAGGAAAATTAATTCAGAGCTTTATTCTTTGGACAAATTTCAGCTATCTCAGCATCATACTTGTATATCAGATTGAGAAAAGTTTTAATATCACTGGAATATGTTGTGAAATTTATTGTTATGCAGCAGTGGTACATTGAAATTTATAATAATAAAAGCTGTGAATTACCATAAGAAATAAGTGTGTGTGTGTATCTAAAAAGTGAAATTAAATAATTAGTGCAAAAATAAAAAAAAAGATGTGAGGTAGTGTTCATGGGTTCAATACCCATTCAGAAAACTGATGGCTGAGGGAAAGAAGCTATTCTTGAAACATTGTGTGTGTGCTTTCAGACTCCTGTACCTCCTTCCTTATGGTAGCAATGATAAGAGGGCATGCCTTGGGTGATAGGGGTCCTTAATGATGGAGGCTGACTTTTGAAGGCATCACTCTGTGAAGGTGTTCCAGATGCAGGGCCCATGATGGAGCTGATGGAGTTTGCAGCTTTCTGCAGCTTATTTTGATTCTGTGCAGTGCAAACCCCCAAAAAAACAGATGGTGATGCAGCCAGTTTGAATGCTCTCTCTGGTGCATCTGTAGAAATTTACAAGTGTCTTTAGTGACTTACCAAATTTCCTCAAACTTCAAATGAAATATAGCTACTGTCATGCCATCTTTGTAACTGCATTGATATGTTGAGCCCAGGATAGATTCTCAGAAATGTTGACATCCAAGAACTTGAAAAGCTCACGCTTTCCACTTCTAGTCCCTATGAGGAATGGAGTGTGCTCCCTCATCTTACCCTTTCTGAAGCCAACAGTCGATTCTTTGGTCTTACTGATGCTGACTGCAACGTTGCTGCTGTGACACCACTCAACTATCTGTACTATCTCACTCCTGTATGCCGCCTTGTCACCAGCTGAAATTCTGCCAACAGTAGTTGTGTCTTCTGCAAATTCATAGACAGCATTTGAGCCTGCCAAGCCACACAGCCATGGGTGTAGAAAGAGTAGAGCAGAGGGCTAAGCACACATCTTTGAGGTGCGCCAGTGTTGATTAGCGGAGATGTGATTTCTGATCCAGACAGACTGTGGTCTCCAGGTGAGGAAGTTGAGGGAGGTACAAATGTCTGGGTTTTAGAGCTTTTTGATCAAAAACGTAGGAGAGATTTTGTTAAACACTGAGCTGTAGTCAATAAACAGCAACCTGATGTAAGTATTAGTATTGTCCTGCAAGATCCATGCCTATCTGAAGACCCACTGAGATAGCATCTGTGGTAGAGCTATTGCAGTGGGTCCAGGTCTTTGCTTTAGCAGGAGTTGATTCTAGCTATCACCATAAGAGAAATTAGTGGAGGAATTTGGAGGAAATTCATTATGCCAGGGAGGAGGTAATTGCAGCCTTACAGCACATTAAGTTGAATAAATCCTTAGGGCCTGATTTCGTGCACCCTTGTGGCGATAGAGAAAAAATTGTGGAGACCATTTTAGAGATACTTCCTTCATCATTACCTATTGTTGATGTTTCTGGGGATAGGAAGTTGGCTAAAGTTCTTCTGTTGTTTAAGTAGGGTAACAAGTTAAGACAGGGAATTACAGGCTAGTTATCCTGATATCAGTGGTGGGGAGGTTACTTTAAGGATAACTGAGGGACAGGTTCTACCAACATTTGGATCAACAGAACCAGATTATGAAGTGGCAGCAGATTTGTGCTTGATGAACCTTGTAGCATTATTTTTGAGGGTGCAATCTAAAAGGTAGATGAGAAAGGACAATATATGTTGTCCATTTGGACTTCAGAAAGATTTTCGACAAGGTCCCACATGGTAGGTTGGTCCAGAATGTTAGGCCCAGTGGAATCTAGGAAGCTCTTGTTACATGGATTCATAATTTGCATAGAGATAGCAAACAGAGGGTGGTGGATGAAGGTGTTTTTCAGAATGGAAGGTGGTGACTTGTGGTGTGCCACAGGGGTAGTTGTTGGAATCCTTGTTATTCCCTATTTATCTGAATTATTTGCATGAGAGTATTCTAAATTATTTGAATGGCTTGATTGGTCAGTTTACAGATCAGTAAGTTTTCAAATCAATGGGGTGACTCTGTTCCATGCAGACAGGAACTCTCTGTTGGAGAAATCCAAAGAAAGGGGAATCTGTGTGTACATTAGCAAATGGTGCACAAACCTATCTGTAGTTAGCAATCACTGTTCTGGGGAAATTGAACACTTTACAATTAAATGCCAGCCAAATTACCCGCTCAGGGAGTTTACTATTGTGTTCATCACCACTGTCTCCATCCCCCCTCCCCCACACGGTTGTCAAGGTTGCACCAGGAGAAATTTACTGTATCCTCAGCTCCCCACAAAGCAAGTATCCTGACAGTCTCTTCATAATTGCAGGAGACTTCTATCATGTGAACCTGCAAGACATTTTAATCAAATTTTGCCAACACGTCACCACAGCCACGAGGGGAACCATCAGACTGGATCATATTTATACAAACAGACACATTATTTATCCATCCCATGCTCTCATCTTGGATGCTTTGACCACATCTCCATAATGTTAATCACAGCATATCAACTGCTGCTGAAAATAGAGAAACCAGTCAAGGGGACCATCGCTGTATGACCAAATGAGGCAATCTGTAGGCTTCAGTTTTAAATGGACCAACTGACAGATGTTCAAGGAGGCCACCACAAACAGAGAAGACACAAACCTTGAGTAATATGCCTCATCTGTCACAGGCTACATCAGTAAGTGTGTTGACAATGTTGGTACCTCAAGTATGGTCATCTCATCTCGAGAAGCTCTGGCTGAACGCAGAGTTGTGCTCTCTACCAAAACCACAGGATATTGCCTTCAGTTCCAATGACAGAACAGTCAGGAGAAACCTCAACTTTGGTATACACAAAATACTCTGGAGCTTCTGCCTGATGTTGATCTCAGGTGTATGTGGCTGGTCATCAAGGGCATTACAGACTACGTAACGAAAAACAACATCAGCTGTACTGGTGCCTTCCTCCCTGATGCTCTAAACAAATTTGATGCACATTTTGAGGCTTGTAACACAATGCTGGCCTTGAAAGCCACCCCATTTCAGGTGAGCATCCACTGTCTGTAACAGCAGCAAATGTGAGAAGGACTCTGTAGAGTCAATTCCGGAAGGAGGCTGGGCCAGACAACATCCCAGTCCGGGTACTCAGTGTATTTATGTCTTCATGGACATATTCAACACTTCAGTCACCTAGGCTGCTGTCTCCACATGATTCAAATCAACCACCATCATCTCTGTACTAAAGAACTCTAAACCTTCAGAGCTAAACTATTACTACCTGGTGGCACTGACACCAATCATCATGAAATGTTTCAAATAGCTGATAACAGCACTTTTCAAAAACTTCATTCTTGTCACATTAGACACTCATCAATACTCCCAATTGTGGCCATTCACCTGGCTCTGACGCACCTAGAAAACAAGGACACTGTACTATTGCTGGACTTCATTTTAGCATTCAACGCTATAGGCCCACCAACATTGGTGAATAAACTCCTACTCCTCTGTCTAAATACACCACTGCACAACTGGGTATTGGACTTCCTAACTAACAGACCTCAGATAGTCAGGATGCACAATCCCTCCTCCCTCCTCATCATCCTCAACATGCGTGCCCCCCCGCACTGTGCGCTGAGCCCATTGTTGTACACTCTGCTCGCGCATGACTGCACAGCCAAATCCTAGAGCAATCACATCATCAAGTTCGCCAATGACAGGAAAGTAGAAGGGCTCATCACCAACAACGATGAGATGGCCTATGGAGAGGAGGTGGAAGATCCTAAGGCCTTGTGCAGGCAAATACCGCTTCCTTAATATCAACAAGACAGAAGAGCTGGTTATTGATTTCAGGAGAATTCACACCATTTCCTTTAAATCTTCAGAACAGCAGGGGAAACTGCAAACACTTTCAAACTCCTGGGACTGCACACCACACACAACTTCGCATGGTCCCAGAACACATCCTACACAGTCAAGGAAACTCAGCCGGTCATCAACACCTCTACTTTCTGAGAAGGCTGAAGAGAGCTGGACTTTGCACATCCATATTCTCGTCATTCTACAGAGTGAATAAATAGCACCCTGACAAGCAGCATCACTGTTCAGTATGGAAACTGCCCTGTAGTGGACAGGAAGGCTCTACATCAGGTAATTAAAACAGTCCGACGCATCACCAGCCATCAAGTGCATATACACAGAAAGGTGTCTGAAAAAGCCAGTAACACCATGAAAGATCTCACCCACCCTACTCATGGACTGTTTGTCCCACTCTTATCAGGGAGGAGGCTACGGAGCAACCACGGTAGGACTATCAGTCTCAAACATGTATGTGGATGCGGAGTCATGATTGTGCTAAACTGTGACTCCTTCATGCTCATCTATGAAAACAGCTTAATTTTTACCTTTGATGTCCCTCCTTTTCCTTTTCAGGGTGGATGGGGTTCTGTTGAAGAACCTGACCTGGACTTCATTTCTAAGCGGTGGCGGGACGCAGTCCTGCGGGGCTCACGGCTGGCCACTTTTTGATATTCCAAGGACACGTCCTAGAAGATGAGTATGCCTTTGGGGCTCTGAGGTTCTGCAGCCCTGTTTTGTGGGTTGATTCTAAGACTGTGTCACTGACTGAAGTGTCATGAGAGAGAAGGGAACATTGGGAACAGCAGATCAGCTGTTGGAGTTGTACTCAGTGAGTTGTGCTCTCTCTCTCTTTCTCTTGTTGGTAAGTGAGAAAATGTTGCAGATTCTTGGGTCACACAACTCGGGGGAAAAAAAGCAGCGCGACAGACTTTTAACACTGTAAATCAGCTAATTGTTTTGTTATGTCTCCCCTCTTGCTGGGAAAGGGGTCACCTCATTTTTCCTTTATTAGGGAGAGAGAGGGAGAGCCTGTGGTACATCAAAATGTCGGGTGAATGATCAATTTTTATTGTGCTGCAGATCATGGACTTTATTGAGGGCTTTGCTATTGCATGTTTGGTGGGTGGGGGGGTGCAGATGCTTTTTTGCAGAAGTAATTGGCTATAGGGGAGGGTTGTTGCTGTGCTGCTTGTGTGTGGGAGGGGGAGTAAGGGGGGCTTTGGGGTTCTCACGTTGTAACTGTCACTTACTCTTTCGAGCATTCTTCTGTTTTGTGGATATCTGTGAAGAAAAAGAATTTCAGGATGTGTATTGTATGCATTTCTCTGACATTAAATGGAACTATTGAACATTTGAAAACAGTTAATTTAAGGCTGCTCAACACCTCCATCCACTATAGAAGCTACCTTATGTACTTATGCTTATTGGATCTGGGGTAACAATTATTTCATAATCTTTTACACCTGTGTACAGGAAATGACATTAAGTAATCTTGAATCTTGACACAAAATCAGGAAGTAATGTTGTTAGTGAAGAAGGTTGTCATAGGAGATATTATCAAGTGGAGAAGTAGGCCAAGGAGTGGCAAGAAGATTTCTATACAGATAAGAGTAAGATGATGTGCTATGGAAAGTCAATCCAGCATAGGATTTATACTATAAACAGTAGTTCACTAGGGAGTGTAATGGAATATAGGGTCCTGAAAATACAAGTGCACTGTTCATTGAAAACAGTGTCACAGGTAGACAGGGTAGTGAAAAAGCCATATTGCATGCTCACCTTCATCAGTCAGGGAGCTGAGTATAGGAGATGTATCATTCTGTTGTAGTTGTATAACAGTGGTACTCTGTATAGTTTTGGCCACTCTGTTACAGAAATTATATGTTTAAAACTGTAAAGCAAACGAAATAAAATTACAGGGACATACCACGCTTAGAAGGCCTGCATTGTAGGTAAAGGTTGACCAGGCTAGATCTTTATTCCCTGGAAAGTGAGCAGTAACCTTATAAAAATATTTAAATTTATGAGAGCCATAGATAAGGTGGATGGTAAGTCTTTTGTTCAAAGCTGGGGGGGGGGGGGCATAGATTTACAGTAGGTTCAGAGGTGAAAGATTTAAAAGGGATCTGATGGGAAACTTCTTGCAAAGGTAGGTGAGTGTATGGAATGACCTGCCAAAGGGAGTGGTTGAAGCAGGTACAATAGTATTATTTAAAAGGGGGAGAGAGGGCCTTTGAAGGCAGGAAATTGGAACGAGCTGGATAAGCACTATGGTCAACATGGACTCTTGGGCTGAGGAGGCTGTATCTGTATTCTTTTGCCCTTTATATCTCACTCCATTTAGCAATAAAGGAACATTCACTAAATTTGAATATGCCTTAGGTATCAATGAACTAAACTATGACAAACGATGAAATAAACTATTGTCTTCAAATAGTGAGTGTGGCAAAGTAATGTATACATATGTTTAAGCATTGAGTCACTTCTGTTGGATATGTCCTAGTTACACAAGATGGGGGGGCTGCTGTTGAAGTGGTATCACTCTGTGATGTCATTTATGTACTTTTCAGGGAAGCAGATGGTGCAGGAAAGCCTGAGACTGGATGCTGAACTTGGTAGCACAGGAGATTTAGATTACCTTTGACAGCCTCATATTAACAACAAGATTGCCCTGCCAGTGGAACAGAGGTCTGACAGCCTGGTGGTTAGTGGACAGGTAGAAGGGGCTGGTTGGAAGAGTTTATTCAGAATGAAGGGAGGGTCGCAGAATACTTATATACATCTGAAAGATATGGAGATTATCCATAGACAGTGCCTGTGTATATATTCAGGAGAAAAGGCAAAGCGCAGCTTTGTGTCTGACTTCTTCACAAAGTAAGGTTGGCTGAAAACATCAATGCTCTGTACAGGATCAGGAAGTGTTCTGGCATGGTGAGGCAATGGGAAGAAAAATGCTACAGCAATATGTCCCTTCTTGCTATGTTTTCTCTGCCACCACTGCAGCTTTTTTCTTCTTCTATGCTTTCTTAGTCCATCCACAACATGAGCAAAGACATAATCTGCCTCAAACTGCTGCATTAACCCATTTGGTCCGTCCTGTCAGGGACTTTGTTTTTGTCTCATCCATCCCTTGCCTGTACTTTAAAACAACACTGTTTTCTCTCTTTTGCAAGTCTGAAGAACATTTTTGGACCTGAAACATTAATTCTGTTTTTTTTTCTTTTCATAGATGCTGCCTGACTTGCTGAGTTGTACCAGCATTGTCTGTTTATACTTCACCTCACTGCCTTGCCTCAACAGCTCTAATGTTTGAATAGCATTAGCTACCTTTTACGTATTTATTGAAATGATGCAGATTTCAACAGCAATGCCAGCCCTTATACCTGAATCAAGGAGAGAAAATCAGCTTCATATTGCACTGTTTGAAGAGTTCTGTGATGCATCTCTCTCGGGCCCAACTTGGATTAGCAAACTTTTGTTGGCATTGAATTCCATTTGCCACTTTCTTAAATTACTAAGTCTCTCTCTGCACCTGTTACCCAGCAGCTGCATAACTTAATGTCCTACCTGAGCGAACATAGCCAGAAAAGGTCGATAGGGTCCTGCCTCCTGTCAGTTTCAAGCATATTGAAGTTCTCAGGCTCTTTCCAGGGGGAGAAACAAAACTGCCAGAGGACATCACGGTGTTGGCTGAGTACAAACTCATTATCCCAATACATCCTCACCAATTCCCGAACCATTTTAACCCCATGCGCTTGCATGTCTTTTAACAGTTTATAAAACATAGCCTCAGGTAATGGCTTCTAGATGGGTAAGGCCACTCCCGCCACAAGATGGGAACAGCAGAACACATGAGTGGCTTCAGAGTCACTCATTCTTTGTCACCGTTTCTGAGGAGCAGCCTGGTTAGTCGCACTTCCCAGTTCTGTCCCCACAATGATGTTATGTTTGTTTCCTCAAGTATTTACAGGTTTCCCCCGCCATCCGAAGGTAGAGCGTTTCAATGAAATGGTTCGTAAGCCAGAATGCCATAAAGTGAAGAAGCAATTACCATTTATTTATATGGGAAAAATTTGTGAGCGTTCACAGACCCAAAAAATAACCTGCCAAATCATGCCAAATAACACATAAAACCTAAAATAACAGTAACATATAGAAAAAGCAGGAATGATGTGATAAATACACAGCTTATATAAAGTAGAAATACTTTTCTACAATCATTGCCGCAGTTTTCTCCGTAGCGAAAATCTCACGCAAGTGCTCTCGGCAAAAACACTCTCTCCAGTAACCTTTAAGCTATGAAGCTGCCGAATCATAACAAATAATACATAAAAATACACCTGTATAAAGTAGAAATAATGTATGTACAGTGTAGTTTCACTTACCGGAATAAGGAAGACAGCAAGCACACTGTATATACATTGGTGTGTTAGGCTGAGTCGTCGGAGGTTGGGGTCGTGCAGTGGTCCCCACCCTCCAGGCCCTCCGACCGATACTGATCTGCGAAGCATGCAGGGGTACAGTGGTAGCCAGGACGCACCCCACACACCTTAAAGAAAAAAGCCGAAATAAACATGCTAATTCATTAGGTGCCGCCCGACACGTAAATGTCGGCCCAGATCAGAGGCGACGCAATCGGCAATCACCTCTGATCTGGGCCGACATTTACATGCCGGGCGGCACCTAATGAATTAGCATGTTTATTTCGGCTTTTTTCTTTAAGGTGTGTGGGGTGCGTCCCAGCTACCGCTGCATTCTCCACAGTAATGTATCGGTCCGCGGCCCGGGGGGTTGGGATGGTGGGACACGGGAGTCACCTCATCGTCGTCTGTTTCCATCAGGGCAGGCAGGTCATCTTCTTCTATGTCTGCCTGCCTTGATGTCAAAGGTCGAGGTTCGTCGTCTGCTGTGGCTGATGTGGAAGGTTTGGAAAAACAACAGTATGCTTGACTGCTTAGCCTTGTGCTTTTTTCTGTCATACAGTTCTTTGTAAGCACTCAAACCAACCTTCAAATATGCCCTAAACCCTCATACCCTTTCAAAATTAAGGTCGTCCTTTTCTGCAACCTTTGCAGCGAAAATCTCACGCAGTTGCTTCAGGTTCAGTTCCTGGATGACTTCACTTTTGGTCCGTTTGCTACTGCATTTGGTTTTGATTGTTATCCTTTCCTCTTCCAATTGCATCAGCTCTTCATCTATCAACCAGCGTACTTGCTGTCATGGGATGCCGAAACCTTTTCAACATCATCTTCGTCAACTTCCACAAGCCAAACTCACTTTGTCCTTACTTTGTTCACCATGATCGAAATGCTTAATTATGTCTAGTTTTACACTAAGTGTAACACCCTTACGAGCTCTTTTAGGCTTTTCCGATACCTTAGGACTCATCTTGCTAACGGCCTCTCACAAGCACATGTTTAAACAATGCCGGCTAGAATGCAGTTCCGGGGGAGGAGCTTGGCTGCCTTTTATCGCGCGCTGCCTTTTCTCACGTACTGCCTTTTCTCGTAACAGTGAGAACGCCTTCTGTTAGTGAAAACAGGTGACTAATGCAGGACTTTCGTAACAGCGAGGTTTCATAAAGTGAACATTTGAGAAGCGGGAGACACCTGTATCCAATTCCCTTTCAAACAATCTATTGAATACGTATCCACAACCTCATCAGGGCAGTGATTCTTAAAATCTAGCTGCTTGTTGAGTATTAAGAAACACTTCCTATGTTTTCTCTGGTCCACAAGAATACATGGACATACAAGTAGGGATAGGTCCTTCAAGCACCCCACCCCCATCATTCTATGAGATAATGGATCATCTGGCCCAAACTCCTCATCCTGTTCCCGATACCCTGAATTCCTGATCTTTCTAATCTGTATCCTCTTTAAAGAGCTCCACAACATTCTGGTGCAGAGAATTCTATTACCTCTGTGTTCTTAATGGAAGAACATAAGAACATAATAGTAGGCCATCTGGCCCATCGAGCCTGCTCCACCATTCAATAAGATCATAGCTGATCTGCCAATGGACTCACCTCCACCTACCTGCCACTTCCCTCATAACTCTCAATTCCCCGACTAGCAAAAATCTATCCAACCTTATCTTAGATATATTTACTGAGATAGTTTCCACTGCTTCATTGGGCAGAGAACTCTACAGATTCACCACCCTCTGAGAAAAGGAGTCCTCCTCACCTCCATCCTAAAACTACTGTCCCGAATCTTGAGGCTATGTCTCCTAGTTCTAGTCTCACCTACAATGGACACAATGTTCCTGCCTCTATCTACCCCTTTCATAATTTTATATGCTTCTATAAGATCACCTCTTATTCTTCTGAATTCCAGCGAATACAGTCCCGGGTGAGTCAATTTCTCCTCATAATCTAATGCCCTCATCTCTGGGATCAAACTGGTGAACTTCCAAAGCCAGTGTATCCTTCCTCAAGTAAGGAGATCAGAACTGCATGCAGTACTCCAGGTGTGGCCGCACAGTTGCAGCATAACCTCCCTGCTCTTAAATTAAATCCCTCTAGCAATCAATGAATGCCTTCTTTAGAGCCTGCTGCACCTGCAAACCAACCTTTTGTGATTCATGCACAAGCACTTCCGAGTCCATCTGCACAGCAGCATGCTGCAATTTTTAACATTTAAATAATGATCTGTTCTTTCAATTTTCCTTCCAAAGTGGACGACCTCGCATTAACCAACATTGTACTCCATCTGCCAGACCCTTGCCCTCTCACTTAACCTATCTATATCTCTGTGCAGGCTCTCCGTTTGTTCTGCACAATTTGCTTTTCTATTCAATTTAGTATCATCAGCAAACTTAGATAGAGTACCATCAGTTCTCTCTTCCTGATCTTTAACGTGTATCGTGAACAGTTGCAGGCCCAGCACAGACACCACTCACCACTGATTGTCAACCAAAGTAACACCCATGTATTCTAACTCTCTGCTTTCTATTAGTTAACTAATCCTCTCTCCATCCTAATACATCACCCCCTTACTTATGAATGTCTTTTATGTGGCACCTTATTGAACGCCCTTTGGAAATCTAAGTAAATAACATCCATCTGTTCCCCTCTATCCACTGTGCTCGTTACATCTTCCAGTAAGTTTGTCAAACAGGACCAGCCTTTGCTGAATCCATGCTGCGTCTGCCCGATGGATGCATTTCTTTCCAGTTGCCTCACTATTTCTTCTTTGATGATAGCTTCAAGCATTTTCCCAACTACAGATGTTAAACTAACTGACCTATAGTTACCTGCCTTTTGCCTACATCCTTTTTTGAACAGTGGTTTGATATTCACTGTCTCTCAATCTGCCGGGACCTGCCCAGAATCCAGAGAGTTTTGGTAAATTATCACCAAAGCCTCTACTATAACTTTTGTCATTTATCTCAGTACCCTGGGATGGATTCCATCACAGTATTACAAAACATGCTATATCATCATATAATTTGGTGCTCATTTGGTGATCCACAACCTACAAGTAAGAATGGAAACAGAGACAACCAGTAAATTTCACATTATGTGGATGTAAGTATCTCTGTGGTCTGGCCGTAGGTTAAATCTTGTTGCTGTCACTGGGCAGGAGGATATGAGAGTGTGACGTCACATAAGGGACACATCTCATAGTTGAGCAGAAGATCGAAAAGTCTTGCTGTGCCGGTAAAGGAAGGCAGTGCAGAAAAGTTTACTGTGATTTAAAAAAAAAACATTTGAATAATTACATGTATAGGAGGGTTTTATAGGGATATGGACCAAATGCAGACAAATTGGACTAACCCGGTGGATGCAAAAGGACCTGTTTCTCTGCATTCCATCAGGACCAGGAGACTTGTCTATCTTCAGGCCCACAAGTTTGCTCAGCACTACCCCTTTAGTGATAGCTATTGTATTGAGGTCCTCACCTCCCATCGCATCCATAACATCATAACATCTCGTCTAACATCATGTTAGACGAGACCTCCACTGTGAAAGCCAACACAAAATAGTCAGTCAAAGCCTCTGCCATTTTCTCATTACCCAATATTAATTCCCCCTTCTTGTCCTCCGAGAGACCTATGTTCACCTTAGCCACCCTTTTCCACTTTATACAATTATAAGAACATTTATTATTCATTTTTATATTTTGTGCTAGTTTATTTTCATAATTTATCTTCCTTTTCTTTATTACTCGCCTAGTGATCCTTTGTTGCTTTTAAACTTTTCCCAATCTTCCAGTTTCCCACTACTCTTGACGACTTTGTACGCACGAGTTTTTAGTTTGATGCCTTCTTTTATTTCCATAGTTATCCAAGGCTGGCTCTCCCCACCCTCACTGTCCTTGCTTCTAACTGGAATATACTTTCATTGAGCACTGAGGAAAATCCCTTTGAAAGTCTTCCACTGTTTTTCAACTGTCCCACCATATAGCCTGTGATCCCAGTCTACACTAGCCAAATCTTCCCTCATCCCATTGTAGCTTCCATTGTTTAGGCATAATACACTGGTTTTAGATCAAACTATTGCACCTTCCATTTGTATGAGAAACTCAATCACACTGTAATCAATCTTTCTAAGAGGATCCCAAACTACAAGTCATTGTACAGGACCAGATCTACAATAGCATCTTCCTTTGTGGATTCAGTAACATGCTGTTCAAGAAAATCATCATAGATGCATTCTGTGAAATCCTCCTCAAGACTGCCTCGACCAACTTGATTCACCCAATCTATGTGCAAGTTAAAGTCCCTCACGATAATTGCTGTTCCATTACATGCCTCAGATATTTCTGTTTATTGCCTGTGCTGATAGACAACTCCTACCAGTGATTTTTTCCCTTTACTATTCCTAATCTCTACCCAGATGGATTCAACATTCTGCTCGTTAGATCTTATATCATCTCTCACTATCGTCCTGATCTCATTTTTAATTAAGAGCGCTACCCCACCTCCTTTACCTTCTTATTTATCCTTCCATATTACCTGATATCCTTGGATATTTAATTCCCAATTCTCTCCACCCTGCAACCACGTCTCTGTAATGGCCACTAAATCATACCTCTTTGTACTGATTTGAGCCACAAGTTCACTGACCTTGTTTTGAATACTAAGGGCATTCAAATAAAGTGCCCTTAAACTCATAGAGCTTTTAAAATTTTGTGATCTTTTACTCTTTTGCACTTGACTTTTCTTCACTCCACTATTACTTTTCTCCTATTTATCTTTTGTTTTTTTCTTTATTTTTATCCAGACTTTTCTTTTTTACTTAATATATACTTCTCTAATCTGTTGAACCCCGAGCCCCTTCCCCCCGCCATACTATTTAGTTTAAAATCCTACCCACAGCCCTAGTTATGCATTCGCTAGGATCCAGGTCCCATCACGATTCAGGTACAGCCCATCCCATTGGTACAGCTCCCTCCTTCCCCAATACTGGTGCCAATTTCCCATGAATTCAAACCCACTTCTCACACCTTGAGCCACGCATTTAACTCTGTCATCTTCTTGATCCTATGCCAATTTGCACACGGTAGTAATCTCTGGATTACTACCTTTTTGGTTCTGCTTTTTAATTTAGTCTAGAGCTGCTTAAATTCCCTCAGCAGAAGCTCTTTCTTCGTTCTACCTATGTCATTGGTACCCACATGGACCACGACAACTCGATCTTTCCCCTCCCACTGTAAATTCCTTTGCAGGTCAGATAAGATGTCCCGCACCCAGGCACCAGGCAGGCAACACAGCCTTTAAGATGCTCTATCCTCACAACAGAGAACTCTGTCTATTCTCTTCTCTTCCCCCTCTTGAATGGCTCCCTGAACTATGGTGCCACGGTTAGGTTGCTATCCTTCCCACAGCCCCACTGTCATCCCCACAGGGAGCAAGAATCTTAGACCTGTTGGACAAGTTCAAGGGCTGAGGCTCCTCCAGAACTGTCTCTTGGATCCCGCTACCCGCCTCACTCGCAGTCACTGTTTTGTCCCTGACCATAGATTGAATTTGAGACAGCTAATCTAATGGGTGTGACTGTCTCCTGAAACAGAATCCAGGTAGCACTCCCCCTCCCTGATGTGCCGAAGTGTATGAAGCTCATATTCCAGGTCATCAACTTTGAGCCTGAGTTCCTTGAGCAGCCAACACTTGCTGTAGATGTGGTCACCAGGAACCACAATGGGATCCACCAGATCCCACATCTTGCAGCTACAGCAAACAATAAAGAAAATCCTTCTTCTAAACACAAAAAAAATTCTGTAGATGCTGGAAATGCCAGCAACACACACAAAATGTTGGAGGAACTCAGCAGGTCAGGCAGCATCTATAGAGGGGTAAAACTGTCAATGTTTCAGGCCAAGGCACTTCATTAGGATTGGAAAGAATGGGGGAAAAAGCCAGAATAAGAAGATGGAAGAAGGTGAAGGAGTACAAGCTAGCAGTTGATAGATGCAATCAAGTGAGGGGGTGGGTGGGGAGGAGGATGAAGTGAGAACCTGGGAGATGATAGGTGGAAGAGTTAACTTGAGGAGAGTCGACCATGGGAGAATGGGAAGGAGGAAGGGCACCAGAGGGAGATGATAGGAAGGTGAGGAAAGAAGAAGGGATAAGAAGGGACCCAGATTGGGGAATGGAAAAATAGAGAAGGGAGAGCAAAATAATGAAACAGAACTTAGAGAAATCAATGCTCATGCCATCAGGTTGGAGGCCACCAAGACAGAAAATGAAGTGTTGCTCCTTCAGCCTGAAAGTGACCACATTGTGACCATATCTGGCTGTGGGTCAACATGCCAGAATGGGAATGGAAAGTAGATTGAAAATGGGTGGCCTCCAAGAAATTATGCCTTCTGTGGTAGACTAAGTGAAGATATTCAATTAAGTTGTCCCCAATAGTTCTGAAGACTTGTGCTCCAGAACTTGCCACGCCACTAGCCAAGCTGTTCCAGTACAGCTGCAACATCCGCATCTACCCAGCAATGTGGAAAATTGCCCAGGTATGTCCTGTACACAAGAAACCGGACAAGTCCAACCCAGCCAATTACTGTCCTATCAGCCTACTCTCAATCATCAGCAAAGTAATGGAAGGGGTCCTCAAAAGTGCTATCACGCAGCACCTACTCGGCAATAACCTGCTTACGGATGCCCAGTTTGGGTTCTGTCAAGTCCACTCAGCTCCTGACCTCATCACCTTCTTGGTCCAAACATGGACCAAAGAGCTAAATACTAGTGGTGAGGTGAGAGTGATGGCCCTCAATATCACGGCAACTTTGACTGAGTATGGCATCAAGGTACTCCAGTTAAAATGAAGCTAAGATGGTTGTGGTGATAGGAGATCAATCATCCCATCCTCAGGACATCACTGCAGGAGTTCCTCAGGGAAAAGTCCTAGGACCAACCATCTTCAGCTGCTTCATCAATGACCTTCCTTCCGTCATAAGGTCAGAAGTGGAGATGTCCGCAGAAAACTGCACAATCTTCTGCACCATTTGTGACACCTCAGACAGTGAAGCAGTTCATACTTAATTGCAGCAGGACCTGGACAATATGCAGGCTTGGCATGACAAGTGGCAAGTAACATTCGAGCCATGAAAGTGCCAGGCAATGACCATCTCCAACAAAAGAGACTCTAACCGCCATCCCTTGATATTCAATGACATCACCATCACTGAATCCCCTACTATCAACATCCTGTGGGTTACCATTGACAGCAAACTGAACTAGCCATGTAAACACTATGGCTACCAGAGCAGGCCAAAGGTTAGGAATCCTGTGGTGTGTAACTCACCTCCTGACTTCCTAAAGCCTATCCACCATCTACAAGTCTTAGGTCAGGAGTGTAATGGAATACTCACCGCTCGCCTGGGTGAGTGCCGTTCCATCAACGCTCAAGAAGGTTGACACCATCCAGTACAAGCCAGCCCACTTGATTGGTACCCCTTTCACAAGCATCCAATCTCTCCACCATCGATGAACAGTTGCAACAGTGTGTACAAGATCTACAAGATGCACTGCAACAACACACCGAAGTTCCTAAGACAGCTACTTCTAGACCCACGACCACTACCATTTAGAAGGATGAGAACAGCAGATGCCTGGGAACACCACCACTTGGAAATCCCCCTCCAAGTCACTCAACATCCTTCACTGTCACTGGGTCAAAATTTTGGAATTCCCTCCCTAGCAGCACTGTGGGTGTACCTATACCTCAGGGACTGCAGTGGTTCAAGAAGGCAGCTCATCACCACCTTCACCAGGGCAACTAGGGATGGGTAATAAATGTTGGCTTAGTTGGTGACACCCACATTCTGTAAATAAATTTAAAAATTTAAGATGTCTACTTGGTGTCTTGCCAATGTACAGGAGGCCACAACAGAGTACCAGATGCAGTAGATGACCCTGACAGACTTGCAAGTGAAGTGTTGCCTCAATTGGAAGGATTATTTAGGGCCCTGAATGATGGTGACTTATGAGGTGTACGGATGGGTATAGCACTTGCCCCGCTTATAGGTACTAGGAGGGAAACCAGTGGGGAGGGATATGTGTACAAGGGAGACAGATACAGAGAGATCCCTGCAAGAAGTGGAGAAAGGGGGTTATTTCTGGTTCTTCTGCTTGGCATCTTAAATCTGTATTAACTATAACTACTCAATCCATTGGAAAAGATTTGTCTTTATCTAAACTATCTAAAACCCTACATGACTCAAATTACCTATATCATATCTGATAGTGTTCTCTGCTTCATGAAGATTAGTCCTATCTTCTGAATTCTATCCACATCACAGTAATCCATCATTTCAGTGAATGTGTTGGCACTCTCTAGAAAGCCCTTGTCTTATCCTTAAAATATGGTGGCCAGATTAGGATACAGTACAGGACCAAATCAGCATTCTGTGAAAGTTCAGCATAACATTCAGCTTTTACATTTCATATAAAATGCACAAGATTGCATTGAGTCAATTAAATACCTTGTTGACTTATCCTAATAGCTGAGAAGATTGCATCATAAGTGCCTCTACATATCCTGTTCTTTGCAATCCCTTGGAAAATGTGCTATTTAATATGCACCATCTGTACTCAGTCTTTCAACTGAAATGTATACTTGTTTAAGATACCAGTGGTGGATTTAAAGGGGAAAACTATTACATGAAATCTTGTCCATTCAAGTAGATCCCATTTACATCCATTTCAAAGTCTTCTTGCCCTTTCTAAAATGTGTTTTCAAAATATTCGTTAGGGTTGACTTCATGTACCATGTGGATATTGAACATAACCTTCTAATTTTCGCGTCTTTTGGATTTGTTTATAAAACTAGGATCCTAAATATTTTATTAACTATAGTAAGATGGGGAATGCTAGAAGCTCTCAGTAAGACAGGCAACATTTGGGGAGAGAGAAACCAATAATGTTTGAGTTAGAAGACATTTCATCATATCTGAGATAAGGAGAAAGCTGGGTAGTCCCAGGAAGAGAGAAGATGGGAGAGGGTGATGGCTAGACCAAAAGGAATATCTATAATAGACTGAAATGGTGGATAATCAATGAATGGAGAGATGAGCTCTTTTATCTATGCCATGAGTTGCCAGTGTTCTGAAGTCTGGGGAATGCTGTAAAGTCTGATCAAATGGAATGCGAAAATGAAGGAGAAAAAGGGGAAGTACTGCAGGTATAGCTTGTCAGTTCTGATATAAGCAGAAAAAGGAGCGAGTCTTTTAAAGTAGTAGAATTCAATGTTGGGTCCAGGAGGCCAAAATGTGATGTAAAATTTTAGTTGAAGTTTTAATTCATGGTTGCCTCAGTGAGATTTGAACTCAGGTTGTTAGACTGCATGTAGAAGTTTCAGATTGCTTGTGTGGTTACTTAACTAATGTATCATCAGTGAGTAAGGTCATAAGTGTTCTCTGAGTTAACTTCAAATAAAGGACTTTTCCCCACAGTCCTTAACTTTAACCTGCATTCCTTAACTTGCTTTATTTAAATACATTAGCCTTAGATTTAAAGTTAACCATTGGTAAGCAATTATCCAAAGTTCTACCTCGCGCTTTGCATTTTCCACCATCTATTCTGATAGCCTGACCATAATGTAAAGAAACACAACTTCATTTCAGTTTTCCAACAATTAGAAGTATCTTCACTCTATCCACCTTGAACCAAGTTATACTTAATGCATTAAAAAAATCAACCAAATCATTATGAAGATCTAAATTCCTGTTTTCATAATCATTCCTTTTATTTCAACATTTTTATCCGAGGTATCATTGTAGCCATCTAACTACCTGTTCCCTTCATGAAGTTATAAATTTCCATGTGGTCACCCTTCAGCTTCTTGGCTCTGGGGAAAATAATCCCCTCCATAATTTAAGCCCTCTAGTCCAGGCAACATCATTATGAATCTTTTTCTGCACACTGTCTAGCTTAATCACATCCTTCCTATAAGAGTGCCGAAAAGTTGAATACTCCAAATGTAGACTTCATTTCTATTTCTATAGCACTCAGGTTCCTAGTTTGCTTGGCTTTGGCTTCAAATTTGTTCCATTTATAAATTAAGCTTTTAAGAATTGTCAGTCCACTGAATGACCTTGTGGAATCCCTGAATCATTTTAATGAATGTGTTCTCATTGGCCGCTCTATTAGGCACACCTGTACACCTGGTTGATAACGTAAATATATAAACAGCCAATCACATGACCACAACTCAATGCATAAAAGCGCACAAACATGGTCAAGAGGTTCAATTGTTGTTCAGACTAAGTATCAGAATGGGGGAAAAATGTGATCTAAGTGACTTTGATTATGGAATAATTGTTGGTGCCAGATAGGGTGATTCGAGTATCTTTGAAACTGATATCCTAGGATTTTCATGCATAACAGTCTTGAGAGGTTACACAGAATGATGAAAAAAAAACAAACAAAACATCCAGAGAACAGCAGTTCAGTGGCAAAAACACCTTGTTAATGAGAGAGATCAGAGGGCAATGGCCAGACTGATTCAAGCTGACAGGAAGGTGACTAACTCAAATAAACACATGTTACAAAAGTGGAGAGCAGAAGAGAATTATTGAATGCACAACACATCAGACCTTGAAGCAGATGAGCTACAATAACAGAAGACCACAAACATACACTCCGTGGTCACTTTATATGTCACAGGAGCTACTTAATAAAATAGCCACTGAGATTAGTATAAATTTATAAATCAGATTCTGAACTTAACGATGTGTGAACTTGAAAATTTGTCAGTGGGAAATCAGAGAAGGTGCCTGCAATATCTGTGGTTTATTTAACATTAGAAACACAAATAGAAAATGTCTAGTGCCGTATTTTGTTAACATTTCTTTATTTAGTTAGTGCAAAACATTGCTTTATTGTTGAGAGCATATGATAGAATTGGATAAAGGAGATTTCATGGGTAGTTCTTTACATTTTGGGTTATTTATATATTGAAGGTAATAGCTGGGAAAGAGCAGAATCTGCAAATGCAGAAATTAAACATGCATGTAGTAAATGCTGTAGTAATTAATGGGAGCTTATAGTTTTCATTTATGCAAATACTGATTAGAGGCTTAAAGGCTGAAATTTTGACATGTGCAGAATAGTATTATGCAATAACGTCTTCAAACAAAAAAGGCAGTCTATATTAGATCTAGAAGTAAGCCATTTTAGTCCATTTCTTAGCACTGCAATTTTAATTCTTTAGCAAATTGAATGCAACAAGGTGAATAATAAAAGAAGAAATAATTATCCACCTTGTTGATGTGTTTTTATAGGGGTTAATTAGTGTTGCCGTTCTTAATTTACTGATCCGTTTTACATTTGGTATTCATGGAGTTTGCACTCAAAGTGAGGTTACTCTGGGAATGAAGATCCTGAGGTAGGATAAAAAAAAACTTATTGACAAATTAATAGGATAACAAATTGTTAATGCTCCCTGTTGAGTGTTGATTCTTCAAAATATAGCTATCTGCAAATAAGCACTCAGGTGTTTGAGCTTTGAGAACAATAGAGGGCACACTTTTAAGGTGCTTGGAAGTAGACACAGAGGAGATGTCAGGGGTAAGTTTTTACCCAGAGAGTGGTGTGTGTTTGGAATGGGCTGCCGGCAGCGGTAGTGGAGACAGATGTGATAAGGTCTTTTAAGAGACTCCTGGATAGGTACATGGAGTTTAGAAAAATAGAGAGTTATGGGTAACCCTAGGTAGTTTCTATAGAAAGAACACGTTCAGCACAGCATTGTGGGCCGAAGGGCCTGTATTGTGCTGTAGGCTTTCTATGTTCTAGATCCATTTAAAACCTTGGGCTTAGAAATTGAGTTTCACCTCTTTTAGTGATGTAAACCATAGGTGTGTTTACGAGTAAACTTCATTTCATTCCCTGTAAAAACATTGTACATTTGTCCCAAAAAAATGCTTGAGATGACAACACTAAAAGTATGCACCGGAAAAGCAACTGACAGGATCACAGTTGGTAGCATCTGTAACAGTATGAGGAGACCTGAGCTGAAAAATTTGCTCCCATGGTCACAGATTGCAACTGCACATACAATGGTCATAATAAAGGAAGAAAAGGCTACGGGGAACTGAGAGATGTTCTACGTTCAATGACAAGAGGTCAGGGTATTGTCACCTGAAATAAATATCACAAGGTTGAGAGAGATGTGATTTCTAGGAGACTGCTTGGGTCAAGATATGAAGAGGTTGGCAGGAGATGTCTACATTTATCTTCTCAAAGACTGAGAATCCCCAATTAATCCAGTGATGCGTACATTTCCTGCTCTGACAAAAAGCAGCAAACTGCTGTAAAGAGTTATAATGAACCACTTCAGTAATTGGATTAGGGAATTATTCATAGTCAGTCCTTTAATCAGTGCTGATTGACCTGCAAGGCAGCAAGTGAGGGATTATTAATTGTCATCAGGACTCCTTCATCCCATTATTGATGCTAAGTGTTATTGATAATTACTAGAGTGTGAAAATGGTGACTGCTCTACTTTGGGCCTATCTTTTCACAAGCTCCTTGTGATCTTTTCTTTAAGATCACTACTTCCATTCATTGTTCAGCTGGGAGACAAGAATGTGGATCATAGCAGGGACTTTTCTCTTCTCCTGTCTTCATGATCTGTAACATAGTCTTTAGGCTCCAGACCTCCTTACTGCTCTCCTGCTGGCAGCTGCTGCCTTCCAGTGGCTAGACATTACAATATGCAGCACATCACAACAGAGTCCTTGCAACTGGTTGTTAAATTATGCAAGGAGAAGTCTTATGCTGTCGGCAAATGATTGCATTACAAAAGGCCATTGGTATTTTTAATAATGACTCTGGTAGTTGCAAAGTTTTGATTTGTAGGGTTGAGAATTGGTGTGGAAATCCAGGAAAAGTAGCTTTTAACATTTAGGATTCATCATACATTACCCCTGCCTTCCCTGGAATCAGTCTGCAGGATTCTCACTAAATTCTCCACAACAAGGACATCCTTCTACAGATAAGGAGATTAAACACAAAACTCCAGGAGTGGACTCAGCTAGGCTCTGTGCAATTGTAGCATGGCAGCCCTGTTCTGAGACTCAAATCCTCTCGCTTTGAAGGCTAACATATCATTAGACTTCTTAATCACCTATGCATCTCCCCCTATCTCATTCAATCTTTTCTACCCAGTCACATGTTCTTTGCTCACCTCCACATTGTTTTTGCCTTTAAACATTTGCTGATGTCTAACGTTTTTCACGTCTGTAAAATGATCTCCACATCATTCTTCAGAGACTTGGTGACTATTTTTTTTTGCATTTTTGTTGTCTTACTAATAAAACTTTCACATATTACTGAATTGTCCTTCTAAGCACATAGTTCAAGCAGTTTCTCAATCTCTTCTTTGCAATTATAATTGAACAAAGTGTGTACATTTTATGGATACCTTTGTAGGCTGTCCTTTGTTATTCATATTGATATTCAATCTTCAGAAATTCTTCTGGGTTAACCCTTGCTTGTGTTATGCATGGCTGTTAAACTTGAGCGTAGTTTCTCTGGCTGATTCAATCTGGTACCAATGAATGATGAAAGTGCTGCTTATATCTGTCCAGAATTACTTCACGTGACAGAATGACATTATGCAAAGGAATCATAAATGAAAAAGAGCATTCACATGAATAATGTTAACACACTCATTCCCTCAATGACATATAGGTTCAGGGTTTTGAAACATTGACAGGCCATTTCCTCCCACAAATGCTTCTTGACCTACTGAGTCCACCCAGCAGTTCGATTTTTTACTCCAGATACAAGCATCTGCAGTATCTTATTTCTCCAGTCCTGACACAGGGTTTGAACCCAAAGCATCAACCATTTATTATCCCCCAACAGATGTTGTTTGTTCCACTGAGTTTGTCATTGTTTGCTGGAGCAGATGAAGCTGGACTCACCCTCAGTCTTCCTCACCCTGTGATTTCACTGACAAAACCTCTTGCAGGCCCATGGTCACAGCTGGAGAATTCCACATAGCCCTGCGGTGATTAACTCAAGATGCATAATCTGAGGGTCAGTACTAAAATAGCTGCTGGTCTTCAGTAGGCACTTCCACTCTGTCCTAGTGTCTTTGAAGAAGAACTAAACTATTAAACATATCCTTGAACAAGAGAACAGATTGAAACATTTATGTTAATTAAAATTAAATTGTAAAACATCTTAAACTTTAAAGAAAAGGTTGGTAGTGTAAAGCTGGGGAAACAGCCGCTAATTGTATTTGAATCACAAACAGAGAAAATCTGCAGATGCTGGAAATCCAAGCAACACACACAAAATGCTGGAGGAACGCTGGAGACCAGGCAGCATCTATAGAAAAGAATCCAGTCAACGTTTTGGGTTAGACCTTTCAGCAGGACTGTATTTGTCTCCTCAACTGAGTACACAGCACTCCTGGACTCAAGAGTGAGAGGTCAGGTGTATCTAGAAACATCATCCAGCGTATTCTGCACTCTTGTGCTGCAACTCTGCAGCTGGTGAGCAATTATCTCACGGATTTCTGTTCTGAGCACTAATGACCACATGAACACCAAAGTCCCAACTTGATGTTTAACACTGGCTGAAAGCAGTAAATTAGGTAAATATCTGAAACTTGCTGATCTTCTTTGCTGAATTCTGTCCTCTGTTTTCCTGTTATTCCGTTTTAATTTATTGACCTTTGTTTCATCAGGCCTTTGCCTTGCAGCTTTCCCATTTTTTTCATAAAAAATGGTACCTTTTAATCCTAATGATTCTCTTTCTCTGCACCCTTCAATATGAAATAAATGCTTATCGCTTTTCTCACTATTAATCTTTTTCTTGTCCCATGTTTCCTTAGTAATTTTCCTCTTTTCATTATTTCTGTGCTCCAATATAGTGTTTCTTCATTTTTAAAGTCTGCCCTTTGCATGATCACTAAAATAAAAACAGCAGAACCTGGAAATATAAACTAAAACTAAAAAATGCAAAGGTAACACCTTGGTTCACATTATCACTGCTATGCAGTAGGTATTTAATGTTGGCAGTTCTGTAAGAGCAGTCTGTTCTGCTTTCAGCTTTTGGGGTTATTGTTGAAGATCAGGGATGCTGAGGAATATGTGTCATCTAATTAGGATGGTGGAACTGGGAGAAGGTTCAAGATAACACTGCAGGGAGACGTTTTGTGAAGAATACTAAGGTTGGTCTTGGGTTCTTATGTTTGGGGGGAGATGAAGAGAGAAGACACTAGAGAAAACCAGTTGTAGGATTCGACCCGGTGGGGGACCGTGATTCGATGGCGCCAGGTGCCGAGATCGACTGAGGATCGGTGAATTTGAATTTTGGGAAGAGTTGAGCTCCAACTTGTGCACATTTGACTGTTTAATTATAATGAGCCCTTGTTGGTTTTTTTCTTTCTTTCCTTTACTAACCCTTAAATTAAGATTCATAAATATAATTCTTTTAATCGTATGCAGTGTGCTGTCTGTTGATACTTGGCACTGAGTTACACAGCATCCACAAAACCGGGGATTGGGCTGGGAGAGCCATCTCAACCTCATGCGTTTGGCGGGACTGGAGAATGCATTCCCTAGACTGATGCAGCCAAGGAAACCAGTGAGGTTTCACAAGAAATACTCAACAAGTCTGGCTGCATATATGGAAAGAAAAACAGAATTGATGTTTCAGGCAGAAGACATTTTGTCAGAACTGGGAAAAAGACAAAAGATACTTGTAGGCCGCAGGAAGAAGGGTAGGGAAGGGATGATGTCTCTGCCATGGGGAAACTTACTGACTGAAAAGTTTCATATGCAGCATGCTTTGTGAGAGGAAGAGAGACTTCTAATATTCACAATATTTTCATACATGAAGGCTTGTATCTACACTTGAACCCTATGCTTACAGAAATGCCAATAAACAAAAATTGACATTTGAATTAATAAGAGTTGCAATTTAAATCAGAATTATGTTTATTATTACTGACATACATTGTGAAATTTGTTGTGTTCCAGCAGCAGTACAATGAAATACATAAAAGAATTGCTGTAAGTTACAGTAAGAAATATATAAAAATCTCAGGGATTATCAGGGATGCATCTCACCCTAACCATGGACTTTTTACTCTCCTCCCATCCAGTAGGCACTACAGGAGCCTCTGCTCCTGCACCAGCAGGCACAGGAAGAGCTTCTTCCCTGAGGCTGTGACACTGCTGAACCTCTCATCACAGCGCCAAGCAGTATTGCACCTGTATTGTACTGTCTCAGTACTTTCATATTTGTGTACTGTAGCACTTTTTTTATTCATAGTTATTTTGTAAATAACACTATTCTTTGCATTTCTGGTCAGATGGTAAATGCATTTCATTGGCTTTGTATCTGTACTCAGCACAATGACAAAGTTGAATCTAATCTAATAAAATTCTAAATAGTGTAAAAGGAGAGCAGATGGAGAGGTAGCATTCATGGACTGTTCAGAAATCTGACAGTGGAAGGGAAGAAACTGCTCTTAAAATGTTGAGTGTGTGCCTTCCGGCTTTTGTACCTCCTCCCTGTTGTGAGAGAAGTGAATATCTTGGATAGTAAGGATCTTTAATGATGAATACTGCCTTCTCGGGGCATTGCCTTTTGAAGATATCATTGATGGCAAGGAGGCTAGTGCCCATGTTGGAGCTGAATGGGTCTACCATCCCTTGTGGCTTTAATCCTGTGAATCCTCTGAATTGTTGCCTGCATACGAGATGGTAATGTGACTAGTCAGAATGCTTTCCACTGTACACCTGTATAAATTTGCTAGAGTCTTTAGTGACCAAATCTCCTCAAACTCCTAATGAAATACAGCCACTGATGTGCCTTTTAGTGGTTGCATCTATATGTTGGACCCAGGATAGATCGTTTCAGATGTAGATGCCCAGGAACTCGAAGCTGCTCACACTGTCAACCACTGAATGCTTGATGAAGATTTGTGTGTGTCTTCCCGAAGTTCCCTTCCTGAACACGAGGAAATCTGCAGATGCTGGAATTTCAAGCAACACACATAAAAGTTGCTGGTGAACCCAGCAGGTCAGGCAACATCTATAGGAAGAGATACAGTCGACGTTTCGGGCCGAGACCCTTCTTTCTATAGATGCTGCCTGGCCTGCTGGGTTCACCAGCAATTTTTCTGTGTGTTCCCCTTCCTGAGATCCACAAGCAATTCCTTGGTCTTGCTGCCAATGAGTGAAAAGTTATTGAGTGACACCACTCAACCAGTTCATCCTGTATGTCTCCTCACCATCTTCTGAGATTCTGCCAACAACAGTTGTGTTATCGGCCAATTTATAGATGCCATTTGACCTGTGCCTAGCCTCACAGTCATGAGTGTAGAGAGAGTAGTGCAGGTTTTGAAGCTTGTTGATTAGCACTGAGGGGATGATGCCATTGAAAGTTGACCTGTAATCAATATACAATAGCCTACGTAGGTTGTCTAATATATTAGGGGAGGCTCCACTATTTCAGGTAATGGGTTTTGATATGAGTTTTAGGAGAAATTGTTTCTCACTTGAGGGAAAATCATTCTATGGCCACTTACTAGGAATAGAACCTTGTCATAGCCTAAGAAGACCCGGCTGGTGGCATAGTGTCATCAGTGCTGGACTTCGGGACGAAGGGTCCAGAGTTCGAATCCAGCCGGCTCCCCTGCACGCTTTCCATTCGTGCTGGGTTACGAGCTGGTGATCTCTTTGGAAGCTCACCCGGCAGAAGGCAATGGCAAACCACTGCTGTAACTTGCCTCGTACGCGGTTCCCCTCTACGTCAGCGAGGCGTGGAGGGACATCGTCCGCTAACCGGAGAAACTCCCAATGCGACAGATCTTTCCTTTCCATAACCTAAGGACTGCCTGTATAATTATGTAACTCCACTGAAACTGTAATGCCATTGAAACAGCATTCGAACCTGAAACCAGGCTAAAAGTGTAACCCAAATGGAGGGTCTCTGTAATTCATTAAAACGATACCAAACAGCAGTTTCAATAATGTTGGAATCCACCTCAATCATTGTGGAGTGTTGGACTGTTGTGAACCCTAAGTTCCCACCAATCAAACTAAGTCACCACTTGCTGAGGATGCATTTCTGTCTGTAGTCTCTCACTTGTTGAGGGTAGATTTCTACCCCTACTGTCGCATTTTGTTTTGTGGTGGGTTTCTGCAGGCATCTGCCTGTAACAGAACTGAAATAAAATCGTAGATTGCATAATTTCACCATGGATGAAGTCATTTTAGATTCATTAAGGAACTAAATGACTGAGAGCCTTGGATAAAGCAAAGGCTGAAAATTTGTACTCTGGAATTAGCTTCTTCTCTAGCCAGACTCTTCCAGTCCAGTTCAGTTCCAACTCCATCACCCATCTGACGTGGTGGAAAATTAATCAAGTAATCTATCTACATAGTGGTACAAAATCCAATACATTTAATTACCACCTAATTAGTGATTTTCTATCATCAGGATAATGATGGAAGGTGCTGTCAACAGAGCTGTCGAGTGGTGCGTACTTACCAATAACCTACTCACTGATGCTCAGCTTGTCTGCATCAGGCCCCTCAGCTCTATTGCAAACTACAAAATTCTCAAGTCATAAAGTGATCATTTTTCAGACTTTAAACAAACCAAAGGATTAGGGCAAAAATGAGGCACAGTTCACATTAGAGCAAGTTGTGAGGCCAAGTGGCTTTCTTATGTTCCCATTTCTTTGTTCTACAGACAAAAGCATTGAATTCTCCAATTAAGGTGACTGCAACTGTCTTCCACAGCTTTTAGTTTCTACCTTAAGCATTTGATATTGTCCTATTTGTTTGGGTACATTTGATGTACAAGTTAAAAAAGTATAGGATCTAAATGCAATAACGTCTACAGATGCTAGAAATAGGATCTAAATGTTGCTGCTTGCTAAACAAATTAGCTGAAGTTTCAAACAGAACATCCTTTACTGAAGATAGGTCTCTTAACTAAAAACAGCACCTAGTACGCTGATTTTTTTTTTGCTTGATACAGTCAATTCTTAAGGGTATACTTACACTTATTGGCTGTACATTTTATCCCTTTGTTAAAAGAAATAAACAAGCCAAAATAATGAACTATCTACATCCAATCTGTTAATTATTTAATCACTCTATGGTTATAAATCCAATTAACTCTAATTCACTCAAGTTATCAATTGATATTGCTGAAGTATCTTTTCCTGAATCTAGCAGTTCCTCTGGTTTACCTCTCTAAATGTGGCTCATGCACCTCTGGGCTCACACCCCATTCTGCCATTATTGTTTCAACAGAATTACTTTCATCGTTTTGAAAACTCTTATTGTGCCTGTTGCAGGACCTTTAACCTGAACTATTAACGGTTTCTCTTTCCACAGATGTGGCCTGACCTGCTGAGCGTTTCTGGAATTTTTCAGTTTGTATCTCAGACTTCCTGCATCTGCTGGTTCTTCATATTTTCTTCTGTCTTAAAAATGGTTGAAGCATTTCGGATGCGCACCCTGGGCTACTTCATCCTCACTCAACAAATTGACGTTAAATGTATGATCTCTATCGCATTCCCTTGGTGTGTAAGAAATCCTTTAAACATCCTGTTTCCAGCTGCTCATTTTCTTATGTTTTTTGATCTTAACTGATCTATTATTTCACACTATCAGAGAAATGGCCTTTATTCCACTCATCACCCTCCTCTACTTCTCTTCTAACCAGACTAACTTATTTTTTGTATCACTGTTCTGATGAAGAGTTTTCAAACTGAAACATTAAATCTACCTCTCTCTACAGACATGGTGAGGGTTTTCAGCATTTTCTATTTTTACTTCAGATTTCCAATATATTCAATGATTTTTGATCTGTTACATGCCTCAAGGAGATCTGTGGGTTTTTTTGTGAGAATGATGTAATGGTCTTTTGGAGGTCACCTGATATAATTTTCCGGCCGATGTGAGGTCACGTGAAGACATGTGCACCACGGGTATATAAGGGTAGACCCCCAGGTGACGCAGTTCGTTTTTAGATTTCCAGCTAGAACATACTGTGTCTCCGTTTCTGTTGCGTATTTGTTTTTATGACGCAGTTTCATTATTAAAACGGTTGTACGTTCTGTTGCAAAGTACAATATTTCTGGACTGGAAATTTTTGCTAGATGTGCTGATGTATCTTATTCCAGCAGTAAAAGGGAGAGTGAAGACTTTATCGAAGTACAGGACCCGAAGGATTGAGAGGAGTCGATATCGTTTGGCAGTTGAACAAAGGATCGACCTTATTGAGTCTTCGTTGAAGGAGTAGTGACCTGCATCGAAGAGAACTCTTGCCAAAGAAGCAAGGAGTTCATGCGGGATTTGCTCTCTAGGAGAATTTAAGGTCAGTTGTATTAAACTGTTTATTTACTGCATCATGAAACCTTTGGACAGAACCAGCAGGAAAGTCGGGTCTATGAAGAAATCCTTCTCCAAAGAAGTCTCTCCCAATTGAACGTATAAATCTGTTGGACTTCCAAATTTACCATTTTAAGAACTATATCGGACTTTACCGCTGTAGGAACTGTTTTCGCATTTAACGCTTTAAGAACCAGTGCCGAGTGACGATTTGTTGAACAGCTGCATAACGGTTAACTTCCGGTTAAGGTTTTCATTTGTTTTTTTTTATTGTTTATCTGTGTTTAATAAATGTTTGGTTGTTTTTATATAACCTGTTTCAATTGATATTCATTGTTGCCGGTTACATAACAGATCCTTATTTTCTGATGGTATTGTACTCTATACCAGACTTACTTCCTGAATTGATGGCGGTCAGAGACTTGTCCTCCTTACAATAATTGTTGATTGTAACAAAAACTTACTTTGAATGAGCATCCTGAGACAGTTGTTACCTATCACACCCACCTTTGCAACCACATCACCTGAAAGTTTTCTCCCTTTGGCACAAGTGTAAACCTCTGGTGAACATCAAAACTAACTCATAGTGTCTTGTGCCCTGGTCACAGATATGAAGGTATGCTACTTTTGCTATTTCCCTGGGCTTGTACTCTGCATGATGATTATAGAAAAAGTGCCCCAGATTTCTAAGCACAATCTTCACACTAGTTTTGTTTGTGCTTCATCCATGTTCCTGTACTATATAGATTTGAATGAGTTTTCTCATCTGCCAGTCTGCAGAGCTGGGCTGAGTACTGGCAGATGGAGTTCCCCTGTGAAGTGATACACTTTGGAAGGTCAAACTTGAAAGCAGAATATTGGGTGAATGTTAGGATTCTAAAAAGGTGTGGAGGAACAGATGGATCTTGGAGTCCATGCCCGTAGATCCCTCAAGGTAGTGTGAAAAACGGAAAACATCCAGAGAGCAGCAATCCTGAGGGCAAAAGCACATTGTTAATGAGAAGGATCAGAGAAGAATTGCTAGACTGGTTGAAGCTGATGTGCAGGCAACAGTAATTCAAATAACTTCTGAATGTGACCTTCTCCCTCTTCTCCGCCCGAAAAATCCCCTTCCTAGCCGCGTACCAGATAACCAAAAGTAGTGTGCAGAAGAGCATCTCTGAATGCACAACACATCGAACTTTGAAGTGGAAGGGTTACAGCAGTTTAAACCACAAACGGACACTCAGTGGAGACTTTATTAGGTACACAAGACACTTAATAAATTGGCCACTAAGTGTAATGTTACAGTTGCAGAGAAAGTACAGTGCAAATTGACAAAATGGAAGGCCATAATGATATAGATTGAGAGATCAGGAGCTCTTTATCTTTAGCATGTAAGAGGTGCATTCAGAGCCTTATAATAGTAAGATTAAAACTGTCCTTGAGCCTGGTGGTACATGTTCTTAACCTTTTATATCTTCCGTCCAATGGGAATGAGGAGAAGAGAGAATGTCTGGGTGACAGTGATTCTTGATTATGTTCGCTGCTTTTCTAAGTCGGCAAGAAGTGTAGATGGAGTCAATGAAGCGGAGTCTACTCTTTGTGATGGACTGGGCTGTGATCATAACTGTGCTATTTCTTGTAGTTCTGTGCAGAGCAGTTGGCAGAACGGGCTACCAATCAACTAGCAGTGCTGGTAAAATGTTGCATCAAAGTCAAAACACACACACACACACACACACACATACATATATGTATGTATATATACACACTACAGTTGTCTTTTACTCATATATTTTATCTTTATCAGTTTCTGTAAGTGACATTTTACTTTGGAATTACTGCATCTCATTATGTGCTGGCATTTTCCTTGGGAAGGCTGATGGAAGAAGTGCTGTATTTATGTAGTGGAGAAATGTATGGAACATTTTAATTGGCTCTTACCAATGAGTTCCATTGGACTGATTAATGAATACTACATTATATTTTATTATAATTTCATGGAGCATGTTATGTGGCCTAAAAAGTGAAAATTTTATCAGCTTCAAAGGCAGCAATTAAGAAAATTATATTTACATGAATAGAGCAAATACTCATCTTTCTCATATATGATTCTAGAATAATTTACTATGGAGCATTTTGCGTGGATGTTATATATGTTGTAAAAGCAGCTATCTTATACCAAGTGAAATCCAATCACCTCTCTAGCCACTCCTCTTTAATCACACTAAATGTAGTGCTTAATTTAAGAAATGATCAGAGGCCAAAATAGCTGCAACCCAGAAAAGTCTGTTTGCATCCAAAATTCTCACTGAATTGCAACTTGTTCATTCACTGCTGGAATTCAAAAGAACATAAGAACAGAAGAAATAGGAGTAGAATATTCCACCCAGCTTGTTGAGCCTGTTGCACCATTCACTTAGATCATGGCTGATCTGGCCATGGACTCAGTTCCATCTGCCTGTCTTCCCCAAAGCCCTTAATTGCCCTACTATGCAAAAATCTAGCTATCTTTAATACGTCTTAAATATGGTTAGCCTCTACTGCTTCACTGAGCAGAGATTTCCACAGATGCACTACTCTCTGAGAAAAGCAGTTCTTGTTATCTGTCCTAAATCTCCTTCCCAAAATTTTGAAGCTATGCCCTGATGTTTTATTCGCACCTTCTTGTGGAAACAACTATCCTACCTCTATCTTACCTCTGGTTCAAATTTCAAAGTTCAATTCCATCCGATGTATCGAGAAGCCCTCAAGTCTTACCAAAATATCCAGCATGTTAGGAGTGAGTCATGTCTCTGTGAAACACAGAATATGGCAATTCCTCATTTCCCTCCATGCAGCAATCTTGCTTTTAGGTCCTCAGTCTTGTTCTCCAGTGACTGTACATTTGCTAACAAGATGCTGAGTAGAAAAAGTTTCATTTACTAGGTTTTCAGTCTGGCTTAGAATCCTACCCTCCTCCCTCTCATTTGGCTTTGGAGACGTGTCTTTCATAATATTCATAATTTTCATAAATTTATAATTTTGATAATTTTATATCTCATCTCATTCTTCTGAATTCTAGTGAGTATAGTCCAAGCACTTCAATCTCCCTTCATAGACTAAGTCCTCATCTCCAGAATCAACTTAGTGAACCTGCTCTGCACCACCTCCAAAGCCAGTTATGTCCTTATCTCGTAAGGATATCAGAACTGCACTCAGTATTGGAGATGTAGCCTCACCACTACCTTGTATAGCTCCAGCATAACCTCAATGTTCTTAAGTACAATCCGTCTAGCACTGGATGCCTGTAATTCATTGGTCTTCTTGCTAAACTGTTGCATCTGCAAACCAAACTTTAATGATTCATGCACAAGCACTCTTAGAGCCCTCTGCACAAAAATATGCACCAATCTTTCACTATTTAAGTAACAGACTGATCTTCTGTATCTTCCTAACTGGAACTCCTTGTATTTACTGAAACTCTATTCTATTTGCCGGACCCTTGCCCATTCACTTCATCTATCTACATCCCCCTGTAGACTCTCTACATACTTGGCTCAATTTGATTTTGCATTCAATTTAGTACCATCAGCATTCTTAGATACACTACATTCTATTCCTCTCTGCCAAAATAGTGGGAACAGCTGTAAGCCCAGAATGAACTCCTACGGTACTCCACTCACTACTGATTGTTGACCAAGTGAACATCCATTCATCCCAACTCTCTACTTTCTATTCATTAACTAATCCCCTATCAATGTTAATACATTGCACCCAACTCCATGCATCTTTCTTTATTGGGTAAGTCTTATTTAGAAAGCTTTCTGGAAACCTAAGTATATCACATCCACCTGTTTCTCTTGCTACATACCTCAAGGAGATCTTGTGACTTTCTTGTGAGAATGATGTAATGGTCTTTTGGAGGTCACCTGATGTAATTTTCCCACCGATGTGAGGCCACGTGATGATATGTTCACCACAGGTATAAAGGGGAAGACCCCTGATGATGCAGTTAGTTTTCCAGCTAGAACGTTAGTCAGAGTCTCCGTTCCGTTGCGTATTTGCTGTATGACGCAGTTTCATTTTTAAAACAGAGTGTTACATTCTATTGTAAGGCACAATAGTGCTGAACTGGCAGTTTACCCATTTCTGCCAGATTTGTTGATGTACCTTTTTCAGTAGTATTGGAGAGTGAAGACTTTATCGAAGTACAGGACCTGAAGGATTAAGAGAAGTTGGTATCGTTCGGCAGTTTAACAAAGGATCGACCTTATTGAGTCTTTGTTGAAGAAATAACGACCTGCATCCAAGATAACTCCTGCCAAAAGAGCAAAGAAGTTCATGCAAGGTTTGCTGTCTAGAAATAAAGGTCAGTTGCTTTTAAGCTGTTTATTTCCTTCGTCGTGAATCCTTTGGACAGAACCAACGGGGAAGTCGCGTCTATGAAGAAATCCTTCTCCTGAGATGTCTCTTCCAATTGAATGTATAAATCTGTTGGGCTTTCGAATTCACCATTTTAAGAACTGTATTTGACTTTACCGCTTTAAGAACTGCTTTCGCATTAATCACTTTAAGAACCAGTACCGAGTGGCGATTTGTTGAATGGCCGCATAGTGGTTAACTTCCGGTTAAGGTTGTCGTTTCTTTTATTGTTTATCAGTGTTTAATAAATGTTTGGTTGTTTTTATATAACCTGACTTGATTGATATTTATTGTTGCCGGTTGCGTAAAATATATTGTGGGGATTCGTCCGGGATTTTGTTCCAAATTTTTGAGCTTAAGTGCTTGTTTAATTGTCATTCTGATTTGGAAAAGGGAACTACCCGATTTTTTTTTTTTTAGTTTGATTGGTGTGTGAGTGGTATTTGGCAGCAATGAATATTGATAACTTTATAGATTCACCTGACCCGGAGTTTTTAGCGAATGCGAGAAAACCTGTTGTATCGGAGATTGCTAGGGGGTTGGATATTAAAGGAATTATGAAGGGTACAACAAAGATCTTCAAAGAAAAATCGCTGAGCATTATATAAGTTTGAAAAAGTTTGATGATGAGGTGTTAGATAGGTTTCTAATGAGTAATCTGGAAATGCAGTTATATCTTGAACAGATAAAGTTTGAACGATTTAAAGTGGAAATGGCTGAAAGAGAGGCAAATAAAAAAAGGGAATTTGAAGAAAGAGAGAAAAGTAAATTAAGGGAATTTAAAGAAAGAGAAGCTGAAAACCAGAGGAAATTTGAGCTAGAGATGGCGAAATTAAGGATGGGAAATCAGTCTTCTGGTTCTAAGAAACAGTTTATTGCTAGTTGTGAGGTTATTTTGGCTCCTCCGTTTAATGAAGCTGAAGTGGACAAATATTTCCAGCATTTCGAAATTATTGCTCTGCGTTTAAAGTGGCCAAAAGAGCAATGGCCAGTGATGTTACAAAGTGTAATTAAAGGCAAGGCACAACAAGTTTATACAGCTTTAAATGCTGAGCAAGCACTGGATTATGATATTGATACTCATTGTTGCCGGTTACGTAACACTCTCCATCCACTGTACTTAGTAGATCTTCAAAGAACTCCATTAAATTTGTCAAACAGAACCTGCCCTTCCAGAACCTAAGCTGTCTCTGCCTGTTAGAACCACTTCTATCCAGATGTCTTGCTATTTCTTTGTTAACGATAGATTCAATTTAACACAGTTTTGTATTCACTTTTCTAAATTTGCTATTAAAATTGTGATGTCAATATGACGATATCACCTGTATTATAAAAGTTGCTTCATATCACTGCTAATAACTTGTACATATTATGTAGCAAAAACAATGCTAATTTCTTCCAGTATTAGACAAAATGTAAATATTTGAAATTCCCCTTGAGACATTAACAGTCAATGTTGAATTCAGCTTTTTATGGTAGACCAGCAACAATTTTGTTCAAGGAGTTTTTCCACTGGATTTATATTGCTGTTGATGTTTAATGAGCACCATCCGATTCTTTATTCAACAAATATCAACATGCATTTCTTCTGTTACAGTTTGATTAACCTTTGAAGTAGCAAGGGAAATAATTGTGTCTCAGATCTTCTTGCTTGCTTTGTGTGTGCTTTTAAAGAACAGTGGTTCTACTAAAAGATGCTGAACGAATCCTTAGAGAAGGCAAAGAGCTAAATTAAATATTCAGTGTAGACTGCTTACAGTAACATGAACATCTCAGAAATAAATTTAATAAACATAAATGATATTAAAAGTAAAAGAATAATGATCCCTTTTCACCTATAACTGCGTTTCTGTACATGGTTCTAACTTCATAATCAAGTTCGCAGACGACATCACGATCAGAGAGTATGACGAGACAGCCTACAGGGACAAGGTCCAGCACCTGGCCGCGTGGTACGCCGACAATAACCTGGCCCTTTACACCAAGGAGATCATTGTAGACTTCAGGCATGGTAGGAGCCACACTCACATCCCCATCTACATCAATGGAGCTGCAGTGGAGCGTGTATCAAGCTTTAGATTCCTTGGTGTCCACATTTCTGAGGATCTCACCTGGTCCCTGAACTCCTCCAACCTGATCAAAAAGACGCAACAGCGCCATTATTTCCTGCAGAGCATCAAGAAAGCTCACCTCTGTCCCAGGATACTGACGGACTTTTACCACTGTACCATTGAGAGCATACTCACCAACTGCATCTCAGTGTGGTATGGCAATTGTCCCATATTGGACCGCAGAGCACTCCAGCATGTGGTGAAAACTGCCCAGTGGATTATTGGCACCCAATTGCCCACCATTAAAAACATCTACCATAAACGCTGCCTGGGCAGGGTGAAAAGCATTATCAAAGATGCATCTCACCCTAATCATGGACTTTTTACTCTCCTCCCATCCGGTAGGCACTACAGGAGCCTCCACTCCCACACCAGCAGGCACAGGAAGAGCTTCTTCCCTGAGGCTGTGACCTTGCTGAACCTCACATCACAGTGCTAAGCAGTATTGCACCCATATTGTACTGTCTCAGTACTTTTACATTTGTGTGCTGTAGCACTTACTTTTCATTCGCAGTTATTTTGTAAATAACACTATTCTTTGCATTTCTGGTCAGATGCTAACTGCATTTCATTGGCTTTGTATCTGTACTTGGCACAATGATAATAAAGTTGAATCTAATCTAACCTAATCTGAGTATGACTTTGTAAAATGAAATACTTAACAAAATAAATGAAATGGTTAAGAGAAAGATTTATGAAGTTCATTTCAAATGTCAGTATATTGCAGAAAATTAAGCTACCAGTTTTGATTCTTCTGCTTCAATATTTCTATATGGGAAGGACAAGGAAGCAAAAATCCGTCTATATGTGCTTGTGCACTATGAGCTAAAATAAATGAACAACTTTAAAATGTGTGAGCTGGCCTTGGAATTTCTGAATATCTCTTAGCTTACACAAAACCCAGATTTTGCCACTTTTCATCTGTTGTGTCCCACTTTATTCTGTTTCCACTCTGTCCCTGCCAAATCCTTCCATCTTTTGCAACATATCTAATTGTTTACAATATTTCTTTGCCTGTTGCATTTCTAACTAGGACCATAAGATATAGAAGCAGAATCAGGTCATTTGGCCCATCGAGTCTACTTTGCCATTTCACCATAGCTGCTCCATTTTCACCCTCAACCCCTATCCCCTGCCTTCTTTCTGTATCCCTTCATGCCCTATCAGGAATCTATCAACCTCTGTCTTAAATATATAGAATGACTTCATTTCCACAGATGCCTGTGGCAATGAATTCCACAGATTCACCATTCTCTGGCTAAAGAAAATCCTTCTCAGCTCCATTCTAAAAGGATGCCGCTCTATACTGAGGCTGTGTCCTCTGGTCTTAGACACCTCCACCATAGGAAATATCCTTTCCTCATCTACTCTATCGAGGCTTATCAACATTTGATAGGTTTCAATGAGACTACCGCTCATTCTTCTGCATTCTAATGAATAGAGGCTTAGAGCCATCAGATGCTCATCATATGACACCTTTCAATCCTGGAATCATTTTTCTGAACCTCCTTTGAACCCCTTCCAATGTCAGAACATTCTTTCTTTGAAAAGGGGCCCAAAACTGCTCAGAAATCTCCAACTGAGGCCTCACCAGTGCTTTATAAAGCCTTAACATTACATCTTCCCTTTTATATCTAATGCTCTTGCTCTTTTAAAGCAAGCTATCAAAAGATCTTCCCATTTTGAAGGTTACACCAATTGTCCTGGCTGCTGTTTTATTTTCTAACCCATCCTGAGCCCCAAACTGAGGTACACTGACACATACCACACCTCCAAAGGTTGTCATTGTTCATGACACACACATCGCCCTCTGCTAATACCCTCCTATCTAAAACCTAAGCACTTAGCTATCTTTACTACCTTGTTGCAATGTTAATATTTTTGGTGATATTTCTACATAAGTATTTTTCTTATCAATCAAAATTACAAATGTCACTACCTTAAAGGAAAAAAATGCACCTTATTCTTTCTAGTTTTTGACCAACCTACAAAATGTTCTTTCCTGTACCCCCCACATTAAAAAAAAGTACTTTTGTATTATTTTTACCTAACTTGAAATTTTATCTTTGAAGCAGCTCGGACTAACATCCATTTCCTTCTGCAACTGAAAGGTTCTTGGTTAAATTTCACAAATATCCTTGATCTGTCTGTAATTCTCCTTAACAAATTGATCTGCACAGTTGGTGTTTGATTGAACTGTTTGCTGTAAAATGGTTCTTTCTTACTCCTACTTTCGTAGTTCAATCTATTGTCCTCTCAGGAGAAGGTCATCCAGGCTGATTTTTGATCATTAGCAATCAAAAATTATTTTGTTGGGATTGTCAAATCAGCATATTGAAAGGTTGACAAATGTGTTTCACTCCAGCAACAGTTGAAGCACTAGCATTTTGAGATATTTTTTGGGGGGAAGATTGTAGGCTGGCTGCGACCATGGTTTCTGTAGATTTGTGGATGTCTGACTCTTGTAGGCAGCTAGAATACAGGGGTTTTGATCAAGAAATTGTTAAAGACTATGGAACAACTACGTAGTCACATGTGGCCCAATTACTCTCCATGTTGCAAACCTCCACCATGATGACCTTCAACTCACAGCCTTACAAAATGTACATTGCAAAGTTCCTTGGTCTTCGCAGCATGCTGGGATATGATGGTTGGTCATTTTTTTCCATGTGACATTGGTTAAACACATCTTTATTGCAGCTTTACTCCCACATTGTGTGACCTAGACTGCTACAGACAACAATATCCTTTCTAGGAGATCAATACGACTTTTGACTAGATCCTGTTACCTGCACACCTCCAGTCACCTCTGCAATCATCACTGGATTGATGAGCCAGCAAGCAGAAGGTCACCTTTGGCCCAATGATTCACTCACTCTGGGCTGTGAACAATCTCCAGCTGAATGCATTCAGCAGTGCTTCCTCCTGGTTTTCACCCAAGGAAATTTATTCTGGTGATTTTGTGTGGAGTGGACACCATTCCTGTTGATGACAAAGTCTGAGTTATCAATGGATATTGCTACCGTCAGGCAGGAGGTGGTGAAGACTGAAGTCCCACACCACCAGGTTCACAAACAGCTACTCTTCCACAACAATTACGTTCTTGAATTGTCCTGCAGAACCCTAACCCTACCTCAGCAATGAAACACTTCAGACCAACTCTTCTACTAACATTGACAGGAGTTCAGGAATGACCCAAATGCAGTGGGAGCGACAGAAATGCAGAATGAACAGTTCACTGGGCTCCGATAAGAACGGTACTGAACTAAGAAAAATAATAAAAGCAAGGCCAACAGGGCAACTAACTAGAAACTTTCAAACTAACTAAAAACAAATGTCATCACTATGGCTTGAAAGCAGTAACCTAGAGCTAAATTAATACCTATCCTTTAACAGCATCTATTAAATATACTAATTTTCTTTCTTGGAATGCGGATCAAGGTAAGCAGAGAGTACAGTCGTCACTGTCCTCCCTAGATGCAGCACACAGTGCAAGAGGCCGCTGTCCATTGGAAGTACTGGATGAGAGACTTGTCAAGGATGTGTCGAGCTGGAACCTGAGAATGTTCAACTGGGCCATACCACTCCAATTGATGAGGAACCGGATACTGCTCCACACCCAGTGAGATACCAACGTGCCACATAGAATAGATAAGGGTTCCATCCACCAAACCAGGAAGAGGGGGTGGGTTACTAGACCAAGGGAAGAGGATGACACAGACTTGAGCTGGAAAAGAAGGAACACTGGATGAATCTTCATGGGTGACGTAGACTGTAGGAGGCTCTGTTGATAGTCTTCTCCACTTATAAATGCTCCTATGTAGCGTGGGGTCAACTTGTGGTTTTGCACTCTCAATGGAAGATCTCTGGATGCCAGAGAGATCTTTCTCCTTGACTCCCGACAGAGAACGGAAAGACTTCCAAAAATGGGTCATGAACTGTGGTGCTTGATCAGACAGAGGGAAGTCATGCAGCCTGGATGTGTACTGGACATGAGGGAGGCAGTCTTCTGAGCTGACAGAAGCTTGGGGAGAGCAACAAAGTGAGCTGCTTTAGAGAACTGGTCCACAATGACCAGAATGGTAGTGTGCCTATCTGATGGAGGCAGAACAGTAATGAGGTCCACTGAGAGGTGAGACCAGTGGCAGCAAGGCACAACCATTGGGAAGAGCAGACCAGCAGGATGCTCATGTAACATATTGTTTTGGACACAAGTTGTACATGTTGGAACAAAGTCGTAGACATCCTGGGACATGGACTCATCTCATCTCCTTAAAAATTACAGCGTCAATTGATTCCCTGGGTGGGTCAACCAGATGGAAAAAGTGATCCCACTACACATTCTGCTATGCAATGGTTGGGAATTCCCTCACCTGGGCCTGGATCTAGCTGATGGGCAGACTTCACCTCTGTTTCTTTTCCTCAAATCACCAGAGCAACTCTGCAGATGAGGGAAAAGATTGGCTCTGAATTGGCATTCGAGATGTCAAGCTGGTGGGAGAGAGCATCGGCCTTGGTATTCTTCCTGCCAGGATGGTAGTTGAAGGTAAAATTAAAGTGGGTGAAGAAGAGAACACAATGGGCTTGATAGTAGTTGAGCTACTTGATACCACACATGTCGGAGAGGTTCCTGTGATGTGTCCATACCAAAAAGGAGTGCTCTGGTCCCTCCAGCCAACGTTGCCATGCCTCTAGAGCTTTTCTGAAAGCTAGAAGTTCTCAGTTCCTGGCATCATAGTTACACTTTGCAGGAGTCAAGCGATGGGGAAGTAAGGCACAGTGGACAGCTGATTATCTACTGAGGAGTGCTGGGAGAGTACAGATCCACTGCTAACATCAAATGTATCAACTCAACAATGGATGAGCTGGAGACCGGATGGTACAGCAATGGGGCAGTGGTGAAGTATCACCTTAGCTTTGAGCTGAGAAAGATAGGTCTGCATCGCTTGTCCATTGGAATCTTGCAGAGATTTTATTGGTGAGTGCACTTATGGGAGCCACGATGGAACTTAAGTTTCTGATGAAGCGGTGATAAAAATTTGCAAATTCCATGAAGCGCCACACCTATTTGACCATAGATGGTTTTTTGCTGCTCTGTGACGCCTGAACTTCACATGGGTCCATTTGAACACTGGATGGGGTGAAGAACTAACCCAAGAAAACACCTACTCACTCTTCACTGGCTTGGCATAAAGGTTCTTTTGGACATACTGGATGTGTTCCTGGTAAGAGCGGAAACAGATAAGAATGACAAGCAACTGCACAAAAGCAGACTGATTCTGCATGTCTTGGTGCACATTGTTAACAAGGAATTTAAAAAAAAAAAGCACAGGCATTGGCCAGACCAAATAGCTTCATAAGGTACTCATAGTGGCCAGTGGGGGTGTTGAATGATGTCCTCCACTTGTCTCCTTCTCAGATGAAAACCATGTTGTAAGCTTTGCATTGATCTATCGTAGAGAATGCTGTTGCTCATTGGCAATGTTCAAATGCAGAAGTAACCGCAGTGTTGTTGAGGGGCCAATAATCAATGTAGGGATGGAGCGGCCACCCTTCATACTCACAAAAAAGTCCACCCCTGCTGCTGAGATAGGTGATCAGATAAATCCTAAGGCCAATGCCTCCTTGGTGTATTCTTCCATGGCCACCAATTCTGGACGAAATAATCGGCTCTGAGGAGGACTAGTACAGGGTTAGAGGTCAATGACGCAGTCATATGTTGGTGTAGACGCAGGGAGGTAGCCTTCTTCTTACTGAAGACTTCAAGAAAGTCAGCATAGTCATATGGAACACCAGAAAGGTCCACATTAGCAGTTGGCTTAAGATGGGATATGCTAACAGGGGCTTGAGTGTAAAACAACAAAAAAAAACAACCATTGCGCAGAGAAAGAGAGAGAGAGACATAAACACATGCTGTAAACAGTAGAAGCAAAGCAACAGCCTTCCGAAACAAACTGAGTCCCAGATCTGCTCCCGGAGGACTGTAGTAGGCCCAAAGCCAAACCTTGGTCCCGGTTTTCACACCAGCAGCACTCTTTGTTCTCATAGAGCTTGGAACTGGCTGAATGAGGGTCCATCTAGGAAATTCACCATGTAAGCCAGTTTACGTGCATCATCACTTTAATGACCTGTCTGGGCTTGGAATGTCAGCTCACATTGGCTAATAATGATTCAGCGGCTATTGGGGCACCGGAATACCTGCCTGGTGGATGAACACTGAGTTCAGATCTGAAAGTAGCAAAGAGAATCGTGGTAGTAGTGGCTGAGGAGACTACAATAGAGGAGGGTGTGAGAAGTTCTGGTGCTGGAATAGGACTGTCCTAGCTGAGAGCTGCTGGATAGCGGCAGTGACAGCAATCATGGCTGCCACCCCACCCTGGCTACCTTTTCTGAGTTGCTGAACCGTTATTGCGCATGCTGACACTATTTCTTTCGGCTTGGACCGGGCTTACAGCTCTGAGAGTAGTTGTTGCACTGCAGAAGGCATTTCTGTTAACCCAGCCTCCACTGACTTTAACTTCTCCCCCACCTGACCCATGAAATTTAAGTCCAATTTCAATTGTTCCCACTCCACAGATTCCATTTTGATAGTCAAGTCTCACTGACAGGAGTTCAGTGATGGCCCAAGTGCAGAGAGACAGACACAGATGCAGAATGAACAGTTCACTGGGCTTTAATAAGAACTATACTGAACTAAGGAAAATAATAAATGCTAGGCCAATGGGGCCACTAAGAAAAAACTCTCAAACTAACTAAAAACTAAAGCCATCAACGCAGCTCAAAAGCAGTAACCTAGAGCTAAACTAAGATGATTTCTTTAACAGCATCTATCAAAATCACTTATCTCCTTTTCCAGAACACGGACTAAGATAAGCAGGAATCATTGTCATTGCTGTGATTCGATCAAGACCTGACAGGACTGAAACAAAAGGAAGAGAGTTAAATACAATATAAAAAACACTGTTTGTCTGGAATGCATGCATCCTCACGTGCATAATTGCTACCCTATCTTCTATCAGCTACCTGCCTGCGAGAGCACCCAGACTCAGCAGCAATATCCACGGTTGTGACAGATGTCTCTGAAAATGTTCTCTTTTGCATTAAGATCTTGTTTAGCAAGGTCTCTTTTTTTTCTCTTTCACCATCTTGTATAATTTATATTCTGTGTATTGTCTGTATTTACATGCCTGATTTGCTGCAGGCAAGCTTTGCATTATCCCTGCACCTCACTCTTCTTGTACATATGACAAAAATCTCAACTCAACTTGACAAAAATCTCAACTCAACTTGACAAAAATCTCAACTCAACTTAACCTGAATGCAAACAATATCTATCCTCATTTGTAGGGTATTAACAATGCCAAAAATACCCAGACCCAAGGTGCTCCCTGTTCTTCGTGAAATCAAAGTAATTGAAATGTTTTGTGAATACAATGACCAGATGACTTTCTGATGCACTTGCACCCAGGTGCAGGGTGGTGGCTGGGTTGTTGAGAGTTTATGTGACATTGACCCCAGTGGAGAAAACTGTTCAGCCACAATAATATGGCCAAAGATTATGCTGCAGACTGGTCTATATCTTGGAATCATAGCCTTAGTAATGCTGCGTGTGGAAATATATTGTTCACTAGAGGAATCACGGTTGGGATGTATTAAAAGAAATATATCTGTACATTGATGGACTTAGCATCGCTTCCTGTCCCAGGGTCCCTGGCTCACTCTGATTGCAGCCAATCACAGTCATAGCTGTTTTAAGGTGTATTGCTAGTATTATCACAGCTCAGGCAACAATTTAATGAACATCACATTAAAGATTCAAAGAGTGAAAGCACATCTATTATCAAAGAATGTATAAATGATACACCTTAAAATTTGTCTACTTACAGGCAGCTGCAAAGCAAGAAACCTGAATAACTTAATTAAATAAAAAATTAAAAGCCAAAAAAGTACCAAAACCAACCACTGTGCAAAGAAAGAGAGAGAGAAAATAAACACGTTGTGCAAACAGTAGGAGCAAACCAACAGCATTCCGAACCAGACTGGGTCCTCGAACGCTCCTAGAGGAACTAGTGTAGGCAATGCCAAGCCTTGGTCCCCAGTTTGCACACCAGCAGGGTAGAAGAACACAGCATCCGAATCAATCCACTGCCTTGCCAGTGTGGAGAAAGCAACAAACATTTGTGGGAGAGCAAACAAAATCAGACTGACCCTCACCTCCTTACCTGACACTTAGGTTTACAGCCTATCTGGGCCGATGTTTAAATTGTCCAAGTGCCACACCCTAGGACCTGAATCCAGGCACCCTAACATACCTGGACCGCCCCCGCCAAAGTCATTCTCAATTTTACCATTTTGGCTTGGCGCTTGGAGCGACCCAGCCTCACACCCGCGTTAAATGGACGGGCATTGAAACTCTGCCGCATTGATTCCTCTCCAACTTGCTCATCTCCGATAGCAATATGAACTGTCTGCAAATCCTATGGCCGGAACATGTTGTGCCTCACAATAGTCATTCCCAAAACCAGCCTCACCTAAACCTGCCTCCTCACTGCCCACGGTGATAGTTCACCACAATTTGCTTCACTAAAGTAGTGTTTTTAATCAATTTTTTTGCCTTATGATTTACCAGTAAACCATTGCACATCTTCGGCAGTGCCATCTTAAACAAATCCCTATGAAAGTACGTCCTGTAATTGATAATCCAGGGCATTATCCAGGGATAATGGCAAATCCAGGGCAAAAATCAAAAAAGGGCACTTTTCAACATAATTGTATAAGGGCTAAGAGTGTTGTAAAAGCAAGCCTGAAGGCTTTGTGTGTCAATGCAAGGAGCATTCATAACAAGGTGGATGAATTAAAAGTGCAGATTTTTATTAATGAATATGATATAGTTGGGATCACAGAGACATGGCTCCAGGGTGACCAAGGATGGGAGCTCAACATTCAGGGATATTCAATATTCAGGAGGGATAGACATAAAAGAAAAGGAGGTGGGGTAGCATTGCTAGTTAGAGAGGAGATTAACGCAATAGAAAGGAAGGACATTAGCCGGGAGGATGTGGAATCGACATGGGTAGAGCTGCATAACACTAAGGGGCAGAAAACACTGGTGGGAGTTCTGTACAGGCCACCTAACAGTAGTAGTGAGGTTGGGGATGGTATTAAACAGGAAATTAGAAATGTATGCAATAAAGGAACGGCAGTTATAATGGGTGACTTCAATCTACATATAGATTGGGTGAACCAAATTGGTAAGGGTGCCGAGGAAGAGGATTTCTTGGAATGTATGCGGGATGGTTTTTTGAACCAACATGTCGAGGAACCAACTAGAGAGCAGGCTATTCTAGACTGGGTATTGATCAAAGAGGAAAGGTTAATTAGCAATCTTATCCTGAGAGGCCCCTTGGGTAAGAGTGACCATAATATGGTGGAATTCTTTATTAAGATGGAGAGTGACATAGTTAATTCAGAAACAAAGGTTCTGAACTTAAAGAAGGGTAACTTTGAAAGTATGAGACTTGAATTAGCTAAGATAGACTGGCAAATGACATTTAAAGGGTTGACGGTGGATATGCAATGGCAAGCATTTAAAGATCACATCGATGAACTACAACAATTGTTCATCCCAGTTTGGCAAAAGGATAAATCAAGGAAGGTAGTGCCCCCGTGGCTGACAAGGGAAATTAGGGATAGTATCAATTCCAAAGAAGAAGCATACAAATTAGCCAGAAAGAGTGGCTCACCTGAGGATTGGGAGAAATTCAGAGTCCAGTAGAGGAGGACAAAGAGCTTAATTAGGAAGAGGAAAAAAGATTATGAGAGAAAACTGGCAGGGAACATAAAAACTGACTGTAAAAGCTTTTATAGATATGTGAAAAGAAAAAGGTTGGTTAAGACAAATGTAGGTCCCCTACAGACAGAAACAAGTGAATTGATTATGGGGAGCAAGGACATGGCAGACCAATTGAATAACTACTTTGGTTCTGTCTTCACTAAGGAGGACATAAATAATCTTCCAGAAATAGTATGGGACAGAGGGTCCAGTGAGATGGAGGAACTGAGGGAAATACATGTTAGTAGGGAAGTGGTGTTAGGTAAATTGAAGGGATTCAAGGCAGATAAATCCCCAGGGCCAGATGGTCTGCATTCCAGAGTGCTTAAGGAAGTAGCCCAAGAAATACGGATGCATTAGCGATAATTTTTCAAAACTCTTTAGATTCTGGACTAGTTCCTGAGGATTGGAGGGTGGCTAATGTAACCCCACTTTTTAAAAAAGGAGGGAGAGAGAAACCGGGGAATTATAGACCGGTTAGCCTGACATCGGTGGTGGGGAAAATGCTAGAGTCAGTTATCAAAGATGTGATAACAGCACATTTGGAAAGCAATGAAATCATCGGACAAAGTCAGCATGGATTTGTGAAAGGAAAATCATGTCTGACGAATCTCAGAATTTTTTGAGGATGTAACTAGTAGAATGGATAGGGGAGAACCAGTGGATGTGGTATATTTGGATTTTCAAAAGGCTTTTGACAAGGTCCCACACAGGAGATTAGTGTGCAAACTTAAAGCACACAGTATTGGGGGTAAGGTATTGATTTGGATAGAGAATTGGTTGGCAGACAGGAAGCAAAGAGTGGGAATAAACGGGACCTTTTCAAAATGGCAGACAGTGACTAGTGGGGGACCGCAAGGCTCAGTGCTGGGACCCCAGTTGTTTACAATATATATTCATGACTTAGATGAGGGAATTAAATGCAGCATCTCCAAGTTTGCGGATGACACGAAGCTGGGCGGCAATGTTAGCTGTGAGGAGGATGCGAAGAGGATGCAGGGTGACTTGGATAGGTTAGGTGAGTGGACAAATTCACGGGAGATGCAATTTAATGTGGATAAATGTGAGGTTATCCACTTTGGTGGCAAAAACAGGAAAACAGATTATTATCTGAATGGTGGCCGATTAGGAAAAGGGGAGGTGCAACGAGACCTGGGTGTCATTATACACCAGTCATTGAAAGTGGGCATGCAGGTACAGCAGGTGGTGAAAAAGGCGAATGGTATGCTGGCATTCATAGCAAGCGGAATTGAGTACAGGAGCAGGGAGGTACTACTGCAGTTGTACAAGGCCTTGGTGAGACCACACCTGGAGTATTGTGTGCAGTTTTGGTCCCCTAATCTGAGGAAGGACATCCTTGCCATAGAGGGAATACAAAGAAGTTTCACCAGATTGATTCCTGGGATGGCAGGACTTTCATACGATGAAAGACTGGATCGACTAGACTTATACTCGTTGGAATTTAGAAGATTGAGGGGGTATCTTATTGAAGCATATAAAATCCTGAAGGGATTGGACAGGCTAGATGCAGGAAGATTGTTCCCGATGTTGGGGAAGTCCAGAACAAGGGATCACAGTTTGAGGATAAAGGGGAAGCCTTTTAGGATGGAGATGAGGAAAAACTTCTTCACACAGAGAGTGGTGAATCTGTGGAATTCTCTGCCACAGGAAACAGTTGAGGCCAGTTCATTGGCTATACTTAAGAGGGAGTTAGACATGGTCCTTGTGGCTAAAGGGATCAGGGGGTATGGAGGGAAGGCTGGTACAGGGTTCTGAGTTGGATGATCAGCCATGATCATACTGAATGGTGGTGCAGGCTCGAAGGGCCGAATGGCCTACTCCTGCATCTATTTTCTATGTTTCTATGTTTCTATAACATGTTCCTTAAGTTCTTGGAAGTATTCAAAAAACATGCTGCCATATCTAAAGTTATATTGTCAGGATTCCTGTTGTGAAACATCCTTTTAAATTGCCCCTGGACAATAGAGGAAAGCTGCTGAAATGTAACTGCATGCTTGTCAATGTTAGGGATTGTGGTGATATCATAGCCAATAAAATTGAAGGAAGAACAAATTCTATATTAAACTTATCCCAAGACCTGAATGAGAAAATCATTCAGGATCTTTTCTTGAAAGTCATAAAATACCTCACATCCATGTCGAGAGAAGGCCTGGCAGGAATTTCAAAGTTCAGGGTGAATTTTATCAAATTACATATAAGTCAACACATATAACCCTGAGATTCATTTTCTTGTAGGCATACTCAGCAAATGTCTTGAATAGTAGCTATAACAGGATCAATGAAAGGTCGACCAGAGTGCAGAAAACAACAAACTGTGTAAATACAAATATAAACAAGAACATGGGATAATGAGATAAGGAGTCCTTAAAGTGAGATCATTGGTTATACCTCTATCATCAGTGAAAATTATTATTCTTTTATTTGCACTATTTATTTAAATTTGTAATTTATAGTAATTCCATTACTTTGCACTGCACTGGCATTGCAAAACAACAAATTTCATGGCACATAAGTCAATGGTAATAAATCTGATTCTGATTCTGGTATTCTATGTTTTGCATTCTTTGTGTGTTGGTATGTAAATAACTATCAATTAAAAATATGTTGTTACATACTTTTTTTTAAATTTGGGAGGGAATAGAGAAGTACCCACTTTGTTTTACAAGAGAAAATTTCCCCTGCCAGCAACTCTCTGGAGTCTTGCCAAGTTGAAACAAAACATAACTAATTCCATTCAGAAAGAATTTGAATATTTAATCATGCCTTTCTCACCTTGCCCCAAGGCACTGAGAAACAGGGACAAAGCTCTACCACTGAGTAAGCCTTCCCCTAATTAACTCCCCATGCACTGTTGATGTAATAAGTCTTTTTAATAGCACTTGGTTCCCTGCGCAACTGATGAGTTATTTTATCAGCCTCTCAGATGATTCATGCCTATGAATGCTTGCTTGAATCCCATGTCATTATTTCACTGGCTGCACCAAAAAGAATCCTGCTGTTCAAATAACAATAAGTACCTTTGCTGATTAACAAAGAGGAAGTCTGTGATTCACTTAATGTAAAGAAGTCTGGCTTCATGCAAATGAGCCAGAAGGAAGATTCACAACAAACAGGTTGAAATTTTGCACTTCAGACCATCATAGTTCAAGGATCACATACCTCTACTTGTAAAACTACCTGATTGGCAAAGGTTTCATCAGCATGAAACGACAATTGCAGAGATCAGTAGTGCAATAACCAAAAATCAGCAAATTAACTCTGTCAGAAGGGTGAATAAGAAGTTCAGAGATAAAACTAATAGATATTCAGTGCAGGTTGTGCATAAATGATGGAGAACACAATCCAATGAGATGACAAGGCCATTGTGAAAATGATCAATGTCTCCTTACTAAGCTTGGTGATATGATTGGGAATAAGGAAGGTTTAAGTCAGTAAATATGGGAAAATGTGCTCCAGGATGACATAGAATGATTAACTCAGATCCAATTGGCCAGACTTCAGGTTCTGATCTCATGACTATTGTTTCAGTGACACTGAAACACATTAGGTTGTTGACAGCACATGTACACAAGGCCCAATGCTGTAAATAGCTTCATCTGTAATAGCTGCCTAGTACTGACAAAGTCACTACTTACTCAAGAAGCTGCTCTGTTGCTGCATCCAGTGCAGGAATTTGTGCCACAGGTCCACAGGTTTTGAAAGGTTGTTGCTATTGACTGAATATTAAATTGCCCAGAAAGTAGCCTGACAGCTTTTGAAAATGTAGTGAACCTCCTTCTTAAACCACTGCAGCCCTTCTGAAAAAATGCACATCCAGTGTTGAAAGGAAGGAGTTCCAGGATTTAGACCCAGTGAGAAAGAAGTACCAGAGATATTTCTGAGTTTGAATAGTGTACAGAGGCATGTGAAACTGCAGATGCAGGAATCTGAAGCATAAAACAAACTGCTGGATGGCTCAGTGAGTCAAGTAGTATCTATGGAGGCAAAGTGATGGTCAATATTTTAAGTAATAACCTAATGCAGAGTCTTGACTTGTGTTGATGAATTGTTTGACTGCACAAATGCTGCATGACCTGTTGAATTTCTCCAGCAGTTTTCCAGAAACATGTATGATTCAGAATGGCAGGCAGTGACTAGTGGGGTACCGCAAGGCTCAGTGCTGAGACCCCAGTTGTTTACAATATATATTAATGACTTAGATGAGGGAATTAAATGCAGTATCTCCAAGTTTGCGGATGACACAAAGCTGGGCGGTAGTGTTAGCTATGAGGAGGATGCTAAGAGGATGCAGGGTGACTTGGATAGGCTAGGTGAGCGGGCAAATTCATGGCAGATGCAATTTAATGTGGATAAATGTGAGGTTATCCACTTTGGTAGCAAAAACAGGAAAACAGATTATTGTCTGAATGGTGGCCGATTAGGAAAAGGGGAGGTGCAACGAGACCTGGGTGTCATTATACACCAGTCATTGAAAGTGAGCATGCAGGTACAACAGGCGGTGAAAAAGGCGAATGGTATGCTGGCATTCATAGCAAGAGGATTCGAGTACAGGAGCAGGGAGATACTACTGCAGTTGTACAAGGCCTTGGTGAGACTACACCTGGAGTATTGTGTGCAGTTTTGTTCCCCTAATCTGAGGAAAGACATTCTTGCCATAGAGGGAGTACAAAGAAGGTTCACCAGATTGATTCCTGGGATGGCAGGGCTTTCATATGATGAAAGACTGGATCGACTAGGCTTATACTCGTTGGAATTTAGAAGATTGAGGGGGGATCTTATTGAAACATATAAAATCCTGAAGGGATTGGACAGGCTAGATGCAGGAAGATTGTTCCCGATGTTGGGGAAGTCTAGAATGAGGGGTCACAGTTTGAGGATAAAGGGGAAGCCTTTTAGGACAGAGATTCAGAAAAACTTCTTCATACAGAGAGTGGCGATTCTGTGGAATTCTCTGCCACAGGAAACAGTTGAGGCAGTTCATTGGCTATATTTAAGAGGGAGTTAGATATGGCCCTTGTGGCCAAAAGGATCAGGGGTATGGAGGGAAGGCAGGTACAGGGTTCTGAGTTGGATGATCAGCCATGATCATACTGAATGGTGGTGCAGGCTCAAAGGGCCGAATGGCCGACTCCTGCACCTATTTTCTATGTTCCTATGTATGACTTGGAGGGGAACCTGTAGTGGACGCTGATCCCATGCACATGCTGCCCTTGTCTCTTCTATTTGTTTTATAGTGCTCAAAGTACTTTGTATTAAATGCTGTCAATTTTCTTCAGAGTTGGCACAACCAAACTCATCTTAGCAAAGGAAAAGTATCTCATTACACTTTTGATTTATGCCCTATAGGTAGCGGAGAAGCTTTGGAACAGAACTCCCAGCTTATAACTTGACTTTGTAGCTAGACTAATAATTGCCTGACCCATTTGATCTACAGGTCAGTCGTTACCACAATGGTGTTGGTGGTGGATGTCCATTATTGGCAATATCATTGAATGTCAATGGTCGATGGTTAGACTCTGCATTTGAAGGCATTTATTTTTTTGCCAATTTCTGGCACTAATACTACTTGCCATTTATGAACCTGAGTGATTTCCAGGTCTTGTTACAAGCAGCAATGGGCTGCTTCCTTTGTTGAGGACTTGCATAGAGAATTGCAAAGAAGTATGAATTTCAAGAATTTCCATCTGTTCGATTTTTGAGATGCAAATATTTCTGACCAGAACAATGTTTGTTAAGCATCTCTATTTGCTCTGAAACGGTGAATGTGGATCACATCCTTGACCTGCTACTGTGATGGACACCACCCTGTTGGCCGTGGTCTTATTGAATGGCGGAGCATGGTCGATGGGCCAGATGTCCTACTCCTGCTCCTATTTCTCATATTCTTATGTAAAACCATTTTGTTGATAATGGCATGGTCCTGATCAGTAGTCAACCAACCTAGTTAACAATCAGTATGTCATGAAACACATGAGCAGTTGCTTCCATGGGCAAACTGTGGTACCATCCTGTAAATATGCTGTAGCCTGGTCCTGTGCCTCCACACAATCTGATAAAAGGATTTGATAAGGATGTTACTGGAGATTGTAGCTAATTACACAAGATAGTCATGATTGACGAGACAGGACTAACTACAAATATTTCATTTCAATGGGAATCATCCACAAGGATGCCAGTATGGAAAAGAATTACAGAGACATATTCTCTAACAGATGCTAGTGAAGTATATCCTTTTTTTCCACAACCAAAGTGTTTCAGGAGAAGTAATTTTAACCCAAAATCAGTGGATTTGTGTTAGCAAGGAAATATTTCACTCTCTAGTTACAATTCCAATGATATTATCTTCATACAATATTTAATAAGTATCCAGATGAACATTTGAATTGATAAGGCTCAGAAGCCTATGAACCAGCTGTTAATGACTGGGATTAGTGTAAACAAGTGTTTGATAGTCTGTGTGAGCATAATAGGCTGAATGGCCTGCTACTATGCTGTAAGATTTTTTTAAATTTCTGGCTCTATGACCACCACATTCAGTTTTAACAGAGGAATGAGCCAGGCATGTTCCTCCTTCTGCATCAAGAGGCATGTTGCATGTTTTAATATTTTACTAAAGCAGCTGATTTCGATATTTATCTCCTGCTCTATAACTACTAGTCAAGGGAGTGAGAATAATCCTAATTCAATGATTTAATCATACCGAGGACTCTGTTGCTGAGTTCATGACTTCCCCACCCATCATGTCAAAAAATATTGATGTTAATTTTGCTGAAAACATGAACACAAGTGTCTTCCAACCCAAAAGCCAGGAATTCATTAATTACGAAGTAATGTAAGAATGGGAACTGCTTTATGGTGTTGATTTTGATCTTCTTTTGTAGAACCACTTCTATTGCCATTAAACACACCGATATCAGCTGCTGATTAAAATATATTTTCAAAAAATCAGATACTGGAAATCTGAAATAAAACCAGAAAGTACTGGAAACACTCATCAGGTCAAGCAGGTGGGGGAAGAGAGAGGAACAGTCAACATTTCAGGTGTTCCCTGACTAGTTGAATTTTCTTGCAGCATTTTCTATTTCTATTTAATATTAACTTTTACATGTCTACTGCATTTCAGAAACTTGTTTTGTTGAATTTAGGGTGAAGATATGGTAAAGACCCCTAACACCATTTCAAACAGATCAGTGAAGTTGCAATTACTGCACAGGCAAATGATTAATCATCTATGAATATTTTCATAATATAATTGGTTGCTCTTTGCAGAGACTGGGTGCATATAAACTAGTACCCTACTTCAAGTCTTGAGATACAGCTTTACACTTAGAAACTTTGGCTCCTCTTGTACATACCAATCAAATTGTCTACCTGGGCGAGTCCCATTTGCCTGCACTTGGTCCATATCTCCCCAAAATCTTCCTATCCATATACCAAGGTGCTGTGTACTCAATGCCCAGCCAATGAAGGCAAGCATGCCAAACACTTTCATCACCACCCTGCCTACCTTTATTTCTGCTTTCGAGGATGTCCTAAAAGGGACGCAAAGTAATTATGTTAACGCAAGGAGGAGTAACGTGCCATATTTCATCAGGAGGGCATGAACATCAATTTCTCTAACTTATGTTAAGTTTTCCCCTTCTCCTTCTCTCTTGTTACATTCCCATTTCAGGTTCCATCTCATTGTTTCTCTTCTCTCCACCTGACCATCACCTCCCTCTGGTGAAACTCCTCCTTCCGTTTCTTCTATTATCCACTGTCCTCTCCTATTACATTCCTTCTTCAGTCCTTTTTATCTTCTACCTGTCATCTTCAAGCTTCTTACTTCATCCACCTCCTACACCTACCCACCTTCACCCTCACCTGCTTACGCCTACCTTCAGCCAGCAGCTTGATGGTTACACTCCTCCCCAACCTTCAGCTTCTTATTCTGGCTGCTTCTGCTTTACTTTCCAGTCCTGAATAAGGACCTCGACCTGAAACATTGACTGTTTATTCAGCTCCAGAGATGCTGTCTTACCTATCGAGTTTGTATATGATTCAAGTCTGAAAGAATCGTTTATCCAAGAAGAATTTGAAATTTCAGTCATTGTGAACATTCAACAGAGAGGTTGACATATTTTTAGTTGTTAACCCTTACTTACTGTTTGGGTCAAATTTGACCCATTTCAACATTTGACAGCAGTAAAAACACCTTAAATGCTATTTTTTAAGCCGAAATTTGACGACTTTTCCTAAAGTGACCCAAAACGTGCAAAAATGAAAATATTTACAAATTTTATACTTTTGTACAGGTGCTACAAATTTTTGTACATTGAGGCTGTTTCGGGTCAAATTTGACCCATATCTATTGAAATGGATTTTAGATCTTTGAAACATTAATTAAGGATTAATGACCCATTTATTAATGTCAGATAGGCTACTTATACATTCTAAATAGGTCTGTGGTTCAAAATTTGGTATAGACACTTATTATGAGGGGATTCTTGGGCAGGTTCAAAATTGACCTGGACCATACTGTGAAGGTATAGAATATGAACAGGTTGCCTGGGTTAAAGAAATCACAATATATAAAGTACTATATACTAGTGCAGGAGAACAACACTGAGATATTTCATTAGCTGTGAGCTGCTTGGATAGTTGATCAGGCATAAGGATTGAACAAATTGATATGAATGTTGTCATGTTTCTCACTATCGTTTGCCTTCTACCCTTCCAGTTGATAATTGGTAATTGGTTTATTATTGTCACATAAATGGAGATACTGTGAAAGCTCTGTCTGCATGTAATCCATATAACCATATAACCATATAACAATTACAGCATGGAAACAGGCCATCTCGGCCCTTCTAGTCCGTGCCGAACGCTTACTCTCACCTAGTCCCACCGGCCTGCACTCAGCCCATAACCCTCCATTCCTTTCCTGTTCATATACCTATCCATTTTTTCTTTAAATGATAATATCGAACCTGCCTCTACCACTTCTACTGGAAGTTCGTTCAACAGATGTTCAACAATCCAGACAGATGTTATTATTTTGGAGGACCTGTCCTGGATCCAGCACATAAGTTCAAGTACGTAGGAATCACGGCAGCATCTATACTTCCTTAGGAGTTTGTGAAGATTCAGCATGACTTCTAAAACCTTGGCAAACTTCTGTAGATGTGCAGTGGAAAGTATATTGACTGGCCGCAACACAGTGTGGTATTGAAACCCCATTGCTCTTGAACAGAAATTTCTACGAAAATACCACCCAGTCCCATCATGGGTAAAGCCCTCCCCACTATTGAGCACATCTGCATAAAACTTTGTTGCAAGAAAGCAGCATCCATCATCATGGATCCCCACAACCCAGGACATGCTCTCTTCTCACTGCTGCCATCAGGACGAAGGTATAGGAGCTTCAGGAATTGACCCACCAGGTTCAGTTATTACCCCTCAACTGTCAGATTCTGAACCAAAGAGGATAACTTCATTCAACTGCACTTGTCCCATCATTGGAATATTCTCCCAACCAACAGACTCACTTTCAAGGAGTCTCCGTCTCATATTCTCGATATTCATTGTTTATTATTTTTTTATTATTATTATTTATTTATTTTCATATTTGCAATTTGTTGTCTTTTACACACTGGTTGAAATCCCAAGTTAGTGCAGTCTTTCATTGATTCTGTGATAGTTATTATCTTTTAGATTTATTGAATACGCTTGCAACGAAATGAATCTCAGAGTTGTACATGGTGACATATATGTACTTTGATAATAAATTTACTTTGAACTCTGAACATTCTAAGTATTGTACGTATATCAAGGGAGTACAAAAGGAAAAACAAAAGTAGAATGCCTTATGTAATGTTAGTTACAGGGAAAATGCAGAGCAGGCAGACAAATTAAATGCCTGGTCCATGACACAGATCAACTTTATCATAAAAGAGATCATTGAAAAGTCTTATAGCATTCAAAAAGAAGATGTCATTGAGCCTGGTGGTATGTGTTTTGACCTCTATCAAAGGGGAGAAAAGAGGGAATAAACAGGATAGGAGTGGTGCCTTTGATTATGTTGTTTGCCTGCCCAAGACAGTAGAAAGTTGAGACAGAGCCATGGACAGGAGGTTGGTTTGTACGATGGACTGGGCTACTTTCACAACTCTACACAATTTCTTGCAATTTTGGACAGGCAGTTGCCATACCAAGTTGTGGCATTGTGATGCACCTAAATAGGATGTTTTCTCTTGTGCATCTGTAAAATTTGGTGAGCACCAGCCAGACTCTTCTTTTACTGAGCAGTAAACAGATCCCAGCATTACATTCATCTGGAACTGGGGGAAATCAGTGTCAGCTAATGTTGAAATCCAGATCCTCAATCTGCAGCTTCCAAAATCTCCCAAATTCTGGCTCACAATCTCTTATTACTATGTGAACTTTTTAATATCTAGATGCTTAAATCTAAATTCAAATTCCCCAATTTTATCCAGTTCAGACCTCTGGATTACAGATCCATGAATAGATCCAACACATTAACTTACACTGGTAAGTCACCAACATCTGATTTACATTAAATAACTCAAACTACACAATGGAAAACAAAACCATAATATTTGTTTGATGCGAACTCAGTACTTGAGCTACTACTGTTCCCCTCATTCTTTTATGTTGGTATGAGTCTCAAACCAAATTCATTTAAGTATCTTGTTGAAGTGCAAATGACAAGCTAAAAGTTTATTTGTAAATTTGAGATCCTAGGCATTTCTCCCGTATGACTGTGTCATAGGCTGGTTTTCCTTGCTTGTATCCTACCAACAGATGTTGAAGTGACAGCTCATTGGTACAGACTGCAGAACTTTAGAAATGACACTGATGAAAAGTGAGAGAAACTAATGAGAATTGTTGAGCAGAAATATAATTGGGAAACCAGTTAAATGGCAGGGTAGACAGTTGAATTCTTATTAAGTTTCTCAAGCAGAGTCTACTCTGAGTCAGGAATGAAAAGATAATATGGCAATCTAACCTTTTTATAATTTAACTTTGAAACAGTTTAGTGACATGTAGTTGATTTAAAATTCAGTTTTGCGCTAATTGGCAGTGTTGGAGGATGAATAAAGTACAGATTTAATTGCTCTCCAAGGTGCAGAACACCATTTATGAATGAATTTATGTCTTCTTGTTTAAAAATGACATTTTTTTAAACTGGATTAATTCAGAGCTGGGACAGTGTATCTAAAAAGCATGAAATTAAATCACTGTTCACTCATAAACTTAGAATGTTAATACACGTCTATTTTACATTTATTGTATATGCCAATGATATGAACAAATAAATTTTATTTTCTAAGAGTAAAAAGTCACTACTGATTTTGAAGAATATCAACACTTTAACTAAGCACCATTTTGCCTTCATTTTCCGCTGGGCTTTAACACAGTTAGGTTAAGCAGTTTGCTTCGAATAAGGAAAAATAATTGCTTTTCTTATTTCCCCACCCTTTTAGAATTAGTGAGATATAAAGAACAGTTAATGCGTAGATAGAAATTTCATACTTGCAATGTCAATAAGATACCCCTAGCTATTTGAAATTCAAACAGAAAGTGGCAAAGACACTCAGACCAGTTGTAGAAAGAGAAACAGAAAGAAAAAAAAAACAAGAGATTCTGCAAATGCTGGAAATCCAGAGCAACACATTCATAATGCTGGAGCAACTCAGCAGGTCAGGCAGCATATATGAAAGGAATAAACAATTGATATTTCAGGTCTCGGCCCAAAACATTGACTGTTTACTCCTTTCCAAAGATGCTGTTGGGCCTGCTGAGCTCTTCTAGCATTTTGTGCATATTAGAGTAAAAAAAAAGTTTTTAAAAAGAAAATGTCAAAGAAGAGGAGGAAGTCAAACAAATGCTAACTCTTGAGACCAAGTCGTTCATTCCCATCTGCTGTAGTACTAATAGTGTTGATTCAAGCCCTGTACACAGCACCAAAACTTGCTTAATACAGTACTCAGAAATTACTGCCTAGTGATGGTGGTTAATAATATATGCCATGGGATTTTAGTGAAAGTTCTACAGTACAGCAAACTGAAAAAGAAACAAGCCATAACTCTTGGTTACTAGCTAATATAATTCTCCTCCCCATTTCCAGCTGCTCTATCTGTGCATTAACTGGGGTATAGGACCTCATATTCTGCCTGTGTAACCTACAACCCAGTAGCATGGATGTTGCATGCCCCACCCTCTGGTAATTTGCCCTTATTGTCTGTTCGTGTTTCTTTCTGTCTGTCTGTCTCTCTCTCTCTCTCTCTCTCCCTCCCTCCCTCCCTCCCTGATCCACCATGTCCTCTGACAGTCCCCCATCACTTTGATTCTTTCCTCTCCTCAACTTTCTCAATCTGCTCAATCATCACACATTCCTCCCAACACACATCAAAGTTGCTGGTGAACGCAGCAGGCCAGGCAGCATCTGTAGGAACAGGTGCAGTCGACGTTTCAGGCCGAGACCCTTCATCAGGACATTCCTCCCACTGGTTTCCCTTCCTCTTCCATTCCTATTTGCCCACACCACCCCTGTCATATGATTCTATATTCCACTTTCCTCTTCCATCAGATTCTATCATCTTAAGCTCTTTGTTGCCTCCACCTGTCATTTCTCAGCTTCTGGTGCTATTTCAGCTCTCCCTTCCTCCATTTGCCTATCACTCCTCCTCACTTAGATCCACCTATCACCTGTCAGCTCTAGCACCACCCACTCCTTCCATCTCCATGTACTGGCTATGTCTCCTCTTTTTTTCAATCCAATTCAAGTGTCTTGACCCGAAACATTGTTTGTCAATTTGTTTCCATAGATGCTGTTTGACTTCTTGGATTTCTCCAGTATCTTGCTCGGCTAGCTTCATAATGTTGGCATCATCATAATTTTTCATTTGCAGTTTATGTGATATAATAGTTTATATGGTTTTGTTGGTAAGTGATCTGGGAATGTGGGGACAAGAACACAGTAAAGTTATAATACCATCTCCCCTATGCTCCCTTAGCCAGTAAGCTGTGTCAGTCATTAGCTAATTGAATGGTAGGACAAGCAAGAGCAACTTAACAAGCTGCTGTAAACCCATATTGTCTACTTTCAGATCCCAATGAACATCAATGTATCAGACTCAGTTCTGCTGGAATATTGCTGCTCATTAGAAGCAAAATTTGCAGTGGGAAATCCTCCTTACTGTGAATGACTGCCTCCCACTTTAATAGGATGGTCACACAGTAAATCCTGATTACCTGCATCAGAGCTCATAAGGACATCAGCTGAGGTGACCTGAAACATAAAGATCAGGCAGAAACATTTGAGCTCAGCAAGTCAGGTAGAGGCCCCAAGGTACTCCATCTGTGCCCAGTTCATGGACTGAGCATAAAATTGCCCTCTCTCTTTCATGTAGTCTGTGAACAATACTAAACCGATATTAATTAAGTCTAAACCCCTTTGTCCATCTGTTGTCAGAGAGAATCCATTTTATTATATTTTAGACTTCTTTTGAAGATACTTCTAACACTTTTAATACCAGAAATATGAAAGCATTTTAAAATTTGGAATCTAATTCAAGGTTCAGGTGTTAATTCTAAAGATCTTGTGCATTTTATCCACACAATTCAATGTAATGTTCAGGAACTTGCTTTGGCCATCATAATGCAATCTACTGTTGATCAACAGTGTAGATAATCTGTACATGCCTGAGCCTTGCTGATTTGCTTCATCCCACTGGCTAAGGTTGTTGACTTCGGCCTGAAGTCCAAACATCGCCTCTAGTTAAGTTTAAGAAATAGTCTACTGGTTGTCAGTGTTCCTACAAAAATGAGTGATGATACTATACCCAAAAGAAAAAAAATAGTTGCAGGATGAAACTAATTTATTAGCAGAAAACTATGAACTTAAAGAGTGCATGTTTATTTCATGACTAATGAGGGACTAAATTGAGCTTTTGGCTTTCTCATTTGTCTTTTAGGCATTTTGCTGTGTTATGTTCTGCTGCCTCTGGTAGTTGGGTGTTTTTCATTAAAATCTAACTCCTTGAGTTACGTTTCATATTTTGGTGAGTCAAGCTATAACATTACTCATGAGCTACTACTGTCTCAAGTCTGGAATATGATTATTCCCCCATCACAGTGATATTTGCTGACTTACAAAGGCTGGATACAATTGTACAGCAATGAGATTGTGAAAAATGGTTTCACATATTTTATGTTTTCTTTCAAAAGTGCTTAAGAGTGCTGTGATTACTATAGAGACTCCATAACCCAGATTTTCAAAGAGCACTTTAGTTTTCATGCAGATTAAATTACTTCCTAATATAAATGACTAATTACAAAAAATTTCAACAAGAGTTTCCTATTGAACAACACACACTCAGTGGCCACTTTATTAGGTACACCTATACTCTTACTCGTTAAAGCAGCTATCTAATCAACCAATTATGTGGCAGCAACTCATTGCATAAAAGCATGGTAAAGAGGCTCAGTTGTAGTTCAAATCAAACATCAGAGTAAGGGAATAAATGTGGTCTAAGAGACTTTGACTGTGGAATGATTGTTGGTGCCAGACAGGGTTGTTTGAGTATCTCAGAAACTGCTGATCTCCTTGGATTTTCACACATAACAGTCTCTAGAGCTTAGTGATAATCACAAAAAATAAATAAAACCTCCAGTGAGCAACCGTTCGCTGAGCAAAAAATGACTTGTTAATGAGAGAGGTCAGAGAGTGGCCAGACTGGTTCAAGCTGACAGGATGGTGACAGTAACACAAATTACCATGTATCACAACAGTGATGAGCAGAAGAGCATCTCTGAACACACAACATATTGAGCCTTGAAGTGGATGGGGTACAGTAGCAGAAGATCATGAGAATTTGCTAAAAGGCCACTTTATTCGGTACAGGAGGTACCTAATAAAGTGGCCACAGAGTGTATATAAATACTTATTCCCTCAAAATGACAAGAAAATGATTATTTCAATGTAGTTGTTACCGTTCACTCTTCCTCGTGCTGTGAAGTTAACTCATCTTCCACAGCCCACTCAACTGATGGCTATTCTTATGGGTTGGAACAATTTCTTAAGCTTTCTTCTGCCTACTTTGGAATTTTTATAATTCTGCAACTTAGACCTGGCAGTATTGTTCTGACTCAGGTGTTGATCAGGTTCTTACCTGGGCTAGAGGTGAATCCTAGAGACTGGTGTACTTCCATATGCCAAGACCATCAGAATCTGCTTCCTTTGCTTTTTAACATTCTCCTTGTTTTTTTTTGGATTGTGGTTGGTGTCATGATGATGTTACGTGAATGATTTCCTACAAAGGGACACTTCAGCAGCAAATTGGATTATGTATATTGGAAGAGTCTTTCACATCGCTGTTAATAGTTCTGTCAGTGTGAGCGCAGTGCACTAGAGGCTGGTCACTTCACCTGGTCAATAAGGCCACCTTTGTGCAGTATCAGCTTGTAGCTCTGGATTTTTCTGCCACAAAAGTAATGCACTACAAGCTCTGCCCTTATCTGCTCCTTGGTTTAAGGGACTGCTGGTTTCCTGCTCCCTGAAGAATGCAACCAACATAATCCATAGAAACCATAGAAACTACAGCACAGAAACAGGCCTTTTGGCCCTTCTTGGCTGTGCCGAACCATTTTCTGCCTAGTCTCACTGACCTGCACACGGACAATATCCCTCCATACACCTCCCATCCGTGTATCTGTCCAATTTATTCTTAAATTTTAAAAAAATAACCCGCATTTACCACCTCGTCTGGCAGCTCTTTCCATACTCCCACCACTCTCTGTGTGAAGAAGCCCCCCCCCAATGTTCCCTTTAAACTTTTCCCCCCTCACCCTAAACCCATGTCCTCTGGTTTTTTTCTCCCCTTGCCTCAGTGGAAAAAGCCTGCTTGCATTCACTCTATCTATACCCATCATAATTTTATATACCTCTATCAAATCTCCCCACATTCTTCTACGCTCCAGGGAATAAAGTCCCAACCTATTCAACCTTTCTCTGTAACTGAGTTTCTCAAGTCCCGGCAACATCCTTGTAAACCTTCTCTCCACTCTTTCAACCTTATTTATATCCTTCCTGTAATTTGGTGACCAAAACTGAACACAATACTCCAGATCCGGCCTCACCAATGCCTTATACAACCTCATCATAACATTCCAGCTCTTATACTCAATACTTTGATTAATAAAGGCCAATGTACCAAAAGCTCTCTTTACGACCCTATCTACCTGTGACGCCACTTTTAGGGAATTTTGTATCTGTATTCCCAGATCCCTCTGTTCCACTGCACTCCTCAGTGCCTTACCATTAACCATGTATGTTCTACATTGGTTTGTCCTTCCAACGTGCAATACCTCACGCTTGTCAGTATTAAACTCCATCTGCCATTTTTTAGCCCATTTTTCCAGCTGGTCCAAGTCCCCCTGCAGGCTCTGAAAACCTTCCTCACTGTCTACTACACCTCCAATCTTTGTATCATCAGCAAACTTGCTGATCCAATTTACCACATTATCATCCAGATCACTGATATAGATGACAAATAACAATGGACCCAGCACTGATCCCTGTGGCACACCACTAGTCACAGGCCTCCACTCAGAGAAGCAATTCTCTACCACCCCTTTCTGGCTTCTTCCATCGAGCCAATGTCTAATCCAATTTACCACCTCTCCATGTATGCCTAGCGACTGAATTTTCCTAACTAACCTCCCATGCGGGACCTTGTCAAAGGCCTTACTGAAGTCCATGTAGACAATATCCACTGCCTTCCCTTCATCTACTTTCCTGGTAACCTCCTCGAAAAACTCCAGTAGATTGGTCAAACATGACCTACCACGCACAAATCCATGTTGATTCTCCTTAATAAGTCCCAGTCTATCCAAATGCTTGTAGATTCTCTCTCTTAGTACTCCCTCCAATAACTTACCTACTACCGACGTTAAACTTACTGACCTATAATTTCCCAGATTACTTTTTGATCCTTTTTTAAACAACGGAACAACATGAGCCACTCTCCAATCTCCGGCACCTCACCTGTAGACAGCGACATTTAAAATATTTCAGCCAGGGCCCCTGCAATTTCAACACTAGTCTCCTTCAAGGTCCGAGGGAACACCCTGTCAGGTCCCGGGGATTTATTCACTTTAATTTTCCTCAAGACAGCAAGGATCTCCTCCTTTTCAATCTGTACAGTTTCCATGATCTCACTACTTGTTTCCCTTAATTCCACAATCGTGTACCCCTGCCATTTTCTCTTCTCCCCCCTTGCATCAGGGAGAAGATACAGAAGCTCCAGATCACGTTCTATCAGTGCCAAGTACAGGTTCTATCCTGCTGTTATAAGGCTCTGGAATAGACCTCTCGTACAATAAAGATGAATTCTGATCTCTCACCTATCTTGCACTTTATTTGTTCTCCGACATTACACTTCCTCTGTAACTGGAACACGATATTCTATTGTGGCTTTTCCTTTAGTACTGTCTTAAAGTATTTATGTACAGTATGGAATGATCTGTCTGAATGTCACACAAGCAAAGCTTTTCATTGTATCTCAATACATATAACAATAATAAGCCAATCACCAACAATGGATCTTCAACCAATGTCATTTCCACAGCCTTTCACTTCAGTTGTCTCAGTCACTTACACATGTCTCAATGGGGCAGAAAGTTCTTCCACAATTGTTAACTCTCCTGGAAATATTAGATCCCAGCACTATATCTTGGGCTTGGCATTTCTATTTCTGCCTTTATCTTTGTTGAACCTGGCTTGATCTGTGACCACAGACTTTCTTCAGTCGCAGTTTTAGAAGTCTTTTGTTGGACAGTGCATCTGTTGATCCAGGCTTGCAACGTTTTGATAGTGTCTACCCCTGTCTCTGGAACAATCTGACTTTTCCAAGGTCAAGAATATCATTTGCTGTGACCATTATACCATTAAGTTCTTCAAATTCCTGATGTAGTCTTCACCAAAATACTTAGGGCGTGAGGCTGATCTTCAAGGAAATCTCAACCATGGACACTTCCCAAACAAATGGTTTCTGTTTGGTATTTTTTTTTCTGACATAGGTGTAGGTCTTTGGCCCCTCAAATCTATGCCAGGTCTTAGAGCAATCCCAGCAGTGACATTCCTGCACTTATTTCACTGTTACGTACTGTCCCACACACACACCCACAAACGCCCCTCTACTACTTACTCCCCTCTGCTACTTACTTGCTTTCGGAACATCTACTGCAGCTTTAGAGTTCCTTCAAACATGTTAAAGAAATGCTTCCTGTCCGATTACCTGCAGCACACCGTACACTACCAGCTTCTCTGTCAGTTCCATTTGTTGAGTTTCATGCCCACTACAATTTGGGAAGCAGTAAACTTCATGTAAACAAACTTTCTTTTATACATAGACCGTAAGACCATTAGACATAGGAGCAGAATTAGGCTATTCTTCCCATCAAGATTTCACCGCCATTTCATCATGTCTGATCCCGGATCCCATTCAACCCGATACATCTCTCAACATATCCCTTGATACCCCGACTGATCAGGAATCTACCACCTTCCGCTTTAAATATACCCATGGACTTGGCCTCAACCGTAGTCTGTGGCAGAGCATTCCACAGATTCACCACTCTTTGGCTAAAAATAAATACTCCTTACTTTTGTTCTAAAGGGTCATCCCTCAGTTCCGAGGCTGTTCCCCACTAGTTCTGGGTACCTCCACCAGAGGAAACATGTTCTCCATATCCACCTTATCTAGTTCTTTCAATATTCAGTAGGTTTCAAAGAGATCCCCTGCATTCTTCTAAATCCCAGTGAGTACAGGCCCAAAACTGCCAGACGTGCCTCATATGTTAACCCCTTCATTCTTGGAATCATTCTCGGGAAGCTCTTTTGGACAATACATCCTTTCTGAGATAAGGGGCCTAAAACTGTTGACAATACTCCAAGTGTGGCCTGACTGGTGTCTTATGAAGCTTCAGCATTATCTCCTTGTTTTTATGTTTTATTCCCCTTGAAATAAATGGCCACATTGCATTTGCCTTCTTTACCACAGACTCAACCTGTGAATTAACCTTCTGGAAGTCTTGCACAAGGACTCGTAAGTCCCTCTGGACCGCTGATGTTTGAATTTTCTCCCCATTTAGTTAATAGTCTGCAGTATTGTTCCTTTTACCAAAACGCATTACCATACATTTCCCAGTATTCCATCTGCCACTCTTTTGCCCAATCTTCCAATTTGTCTCAGTCCTGCTGCAAAGGCATTGCTTCCTCAGCACTACCTACCCCTCCACCTATCTTCACATCATCTGCGAACTTTGCCACAAAACCATCAATTCCATAATCCAAATAATTGATTATGAATGTGAAAAGTAATGGTCCCAATACTGACCACTGAGGAACACCATTAGTCATTGACAGTCAATCAAAAAAGGCCCTCTTTATTCTCACTCACTGTCTCCTGCCTCTCAGCCACTCCTCTGTCCATGCCAATATCCTTTCAACCTTTGAAATTTTCATTTCTAATTTGTATTTGCTCAATAGTGCTGAACTTGTACAATACCAGCACTTCTTTTCCATCCTTAAGCTTCAGTGTAAGTTTCCAATCTGCCTGAGATCTGACTTTCTACTAATTTGATGGTAACAGACATTGAAGTAGGTTGCTTGACCTCCTCTACCCCCAGTTCACTTACATGATTTCTTCTCTTCCAGGCTCTGAACAATCTTGAGACTCTAGAAGATTTAAAACACCCAGTTAATTTGTCTCAATGCATCTCTGCAACACCAGATGCCAACAACAAGCTCCTCAGATCTCCCAGTTGTTTGTAATGTCACACCAAATGCTGGAGGAACTCAGCAGGCCAGGGAACATCTATGGAAAAAGAGTCAACAGTCGACGTTTCGGGCCGAGGCCCTTCATCAGGACTTTGAAGGTCCTAATGAAGGGTCTCAGCCTGACATGTTGACTGTTTACTCTTTTCCATAGATGTTGCCTGGTCTGCTGGGTTCCTGCAGCATTCTGTGTGGATGTTTTTATTTCCAGCATCTGCAGATTTTCTCTCGATGGTAATGTCAGTTCTTTCAAGTGTATATGCTGTCTTTCTGAAAGTCTAGCACCTACTGAAAAGTTTGAATCTTTTCATTCTCTCAGTATGTGGAATGTTTCAGTAATTCTCAGAAGTTTTGAGAATTTCCTGCAGTGTCTCATTGATCAGCTTGATTCTTCTGTTGAGTTGCCTGCCCCAGTGACCAAGTAGACACAATGTCATTAAAATCTTTATTTTTTCACTTTGCCAGTAAATTTCAATTCAATTTTCACTACACCCTATTACTCCATCACTGTAATCCATGTCGCATTTCTCAAAAGCAAATCAGTATCTGAAACTGATAAACATGCTCAGTCTGGTTCCAAACCTTGTGTTACGCTATGGTACTTCCAGAATCCATTTTTTCTCTAAACTATCCCAAGTCGCATTCTGTGTAGTACTGATGAGTCATGTTGGATTTTTTCTTCTGACCTACACCAATGACTGCAACATGTTTGTCCTCCATCTTGTCAAATCTCTGGTTGTATTACAATAAGGTGGTGATATCTGGTCTACATATCTTACATGCTAAGACAAAAGTGGGGTTTGAAGTACAAAAGTACAAATTTATGCTGGGCAGCATGCCATTTTGGTAGAGAGGATGTGTGCATATAATCACTGCCATCAATCGGTATGTAACACTTTTGTAGTCACAACTATCAATTTCCAACTCTACACTCCAGTGCAATACTTTGGCTTAAACTTTACATTTGGCACGTCATTTAAAACTTTAACAAACTTCTATAGATATGTGTGGTAGGTATATTGACTGGTGGGATCATGGCCTGGTATGGAAACACCAATGCTCTTGAATGGAAAAGCCTACAGGAAGTAGTGGGCACAGCCAGGTCTACCACAGGTAGATACCTTCTCTATCGTGAGCACATCTATATGGAGCATTGTTGCAGGAAAGCAGTATCCATCATCATGGGCCCCCATCTTCCAGGCTATGCTCTATTCTCATTGCTGCCATCAGGAAGGAAGTACAGGAGTTTTAAGACCCACACCACAGGTTCTGGAGCACTTCTTACTCCTCAGCTGGCTCTTGAACCGCAGGGGATAACTTCACTCACTGCCATCACTGACTTGTTCCAACAACCTATGGACTTACTCCCAAGGATTCTTTATCTCATGTTATTGATATTTATTGCTTATTTTTAATTTATTTTTTCTCTTTTTGAATTTGCTCTGATTGTTGCCTCTTTCACATAGATGTTTGTCCATCTTGTTGTGTGCGAACATTCATTGATTCTATTGTGTTTCTTTGTATTTACTGTGAATGCCCACAAGAAAATCAATCTCAGGCTGATAGATGGTGACATATACAGTATTGACTTTGAAAACAAATTTACTTTGAAATGTAACATTGGAAAGTTACACTGTTAGTACCAGCACATCTCAAAGGGATAATGAACTACCTTCAAGATAAACATTGGATCATTTCCACTGACTTCAAGGGCAATTGATTGTGATTTGAGAATTTTTGTGCTTGGTTTCATGTTCTAATGTAAGTGCCTTTATTGAACTTGTCATATGTGCCTGTCTCATTTAAAATACTTTGACCAATGAATCTGATCCCAATCATGGGTGGCTTCTGGGAACTGATCAATAAGATGAAGAGTGTTGTTGCACAATAGGCCATGCTGTCCAAAGGAAAAAGAGGTGGGATGGGGAGGGGGGGAAGGAATTTGTAAAAAGTGATGAAAAAGCAAGTGGAATAGAAAGGGAAAAAAGGACTTTGTATGTTCTCTGCATGACCACATATATTTGCCTGGGTGCTCTAGTGTCCTCCCACATTCCAAAGATGTATGATTTGGGAGGTTAGTTGGTCACATGGGTGTAATTAGGTATCCAGGGCTCATAGGGCCAGGAGGTCCTGGCATGGTTCATTTTTTTGCTTCCTTTCTCTCTCTCTATAAATAAGTAAAATAATATTACAATATAGACTCCTTATCTGCCAAGTTTCTCAGGCTTGTATTATTTATGAATGGAATCAATAACCTTTGCTTCACATCCAGCTACCAACGAGGGCAAGGAACTCACTGGCTGGTGAATAGACATTGTGCTGGAGATCAAAGGAAATGGTTTGATTTTCATCCTTGTTTGGCAAGAACTTTCTGCACATCCGACAAAGCAATGTCAGAGATGTTGGAGCGGAGGGAGAGTTAGGATATTGTGGCGAGCATTCGGTCCATGTTGACAGACGAGAAAATCTCGTTAATCACAACCACCATTTTTATTGCGACAAGCACAATTACAGACAGAGCGCAATAGCTCAGTGAGAACTAATTCAGTCATATACAGACGGGGAAGGTGATTATTACACGCCTTGGCTACATTCAGATTGGCACACTAGCACAAACAAACGACTGTATAACCTGAGCTAAAATGTAACAATAAATGAACTTGAACATCCTACCATAGTTCTACTGAACACCCCCACCTCCAATGCATTTAAAAACAAGAACAATAAGCAGTACTGTTCATTGGAAATGCCGGGGAGAGCTGTCGACCACACCCATGGAGTTCCACACTGCCCCGCACCTGAGGCGTCAGCCACCCCCCAGCAACCCCAGAGTCCACAACAAAGTCCAAAAGTCTCAGTGGTGGTCAACGCTGTCACTTCGGGCACTTGGAGCTGTCTATAGCCCCCGCAGGGGAGGCACTGTTTGGTGCAGCAAGAGGCAGGGCACCTGGAACGTCACTTCCTTCCCTTAACCTCGCTGGGTCAGCAGTGGCCAAGGGCCGATAGGTACAGCCTGGTCCCAGTGCAGCATGATTGCCTTCCTCCACTCAGGCAGTTGCACCTGCTGTGCCACATTGGAGATGCAACTGAACGCCTCTCCCAGTGGTTTCCTAACTTGAGGAATAGCTTTTTCCTCCAGGTGGGGCAGCATAGCTGCTCTCGGTCCCCATTGTAAACTCCTGTCTCCGGATGCAGGCAACTTAAACCTGTTTTTTGTGGCCACCAGCTGTGCTTTGGTTCTGCCAAGCTACATTGTGAACAGCCTACAGATGCTGCAGGTACTTCTTCCTGGCCTCCCCAAGAACCTCTAGCTCAGGAGGAGGGCCAAACATTATGTCCACCAGCGTGCGCAGTTCCTGCCCATTCATAAATATAGCCGGCGTACACCCAGTGCCCTCCTGAACTGCTGTCCGGTATGCCCACAATAACAGGGGTACTTGGTGATCCCAGTCACGCTGATGCTGGCTGACGAGGATGGCAAGCTGCAGAGCCCGCGGTGCGGTTAAAGCGCCCCACTGGCCCATCGCTTTGCGGGAGAAGGAGGGTGATGCGTGTTTTGGTGATTCCCAGCCGTTTGCAGACCTCGCCAAACACCTGCACCTCAAAGTTGTGTCCCTGGTCACTGTGGAGTTCCTCAGGGTTGCCAAAGCAGCAGAAGAACTCCTCACCACACACACAAAGTGCTGGAGGATCTCAGCAGGCCAGGCAGATCTATGGAAAAGAGTACAATTGGTCCGTCCACACCTCCAACCACTACTACTTTATCATTTCCTGTCAGGATCACCTTACGTACAAACATTCCTGTGCCTAGCATCACTTTATGGACATACAATCAATGTATATAAGCTATCGTATGACAGGGAAATTGGGTTTTGTTACAGTTGCACCAACCAAGGATAGAGTATAAATATAGCAATATAAAACCATAAATAATTAAATAATAATATGTAAATTATGCCAGATGGAAATAAGTCCAGGACCAGCCTATTGGCTCAGGGTGTCTGACCCTCCAAGGGAGGAGTTGTAAAGTTTGATAGCCACAGGCAGGAATGACTTCCTATGATGCTCAGTGTTGCATCTCAGTGGAATGAGTTTCTGGCTGAATGTACTCCAGTGAAGAACCAGTACATTATTGTATGTCCTGACAAAGGGTCCCGGCCTGAAACGTCGACTGTACCTCTTCCTAGAGATGCTGCCTGGCCTGCTGCGTTCACCAGCAACTTTGATGTGTGTTGCACCAATCTTGTAATCTCTTGATTCATCCTGGGCCAAAACATCACTTCCCGTGCCCTTCTCTTAAATTTTTCAATGCCTAGATGGCCTTCATGAATTTTATCAAGCATTTCTTTACGGAGACTCTTGGGTATAACAATTCTAGTACCTTTGTACAATATCCCATCCACAACAGACAGTTCTAATCTGTGGTTTCAATAATCTTATACTACTGAGGTACAGTCATGCCTATTATCTGGCCATCCATCCACCACCACTTTATACTTTATACTATATTGTCGCCAAACAATTGAAACTAGAACATACAATCATTGCAGCGATATTTGATTCTGTGCTTCCCGCTCCCTGGATTACAAATATTAAATATTAAAAATAGTAAAAACTAGTAAATATTAAACATTTAAATTATAAATCATAAATAGAAAATAGAAAAATGGAAAATAAGGTAGTGAAAAAAAACCGAGAGGCAGGTCCGGATATTTGGAGGGTACGGCCCAGATCTGGGTCAGGACCCATTCAGCAGTCTTATTAAAGTTGTAAAGAAGCTGTTCCTAAATCTGGCCGTATGAGTCTTCAAGCTCCTGAGCCTTCTCCTGGAGGGAAGAGGAACGAAAAGTGTGTTGGCTGGGTGGGTCGTGCCCTTGATTATCCTGGCAGCACTGCTCCGACAGCGTGCGGTGTAAAGTGAGTCCAAGGACTGAAGATTGGTTTGTGTGATGTGCTGTGCCGTGTTCACGATCTTCTGCAGCTTCTTTCGGTCTTGGACAGGACAACTTCCATACCAGGTTGTGATGCACCCTAGAAGAATGCTCTCTACGGTGCATCTATGAAAATTAGTGAGGGTTTTAGGGGACAGGCCAAATTTCTTTAGTTTTCTCAGGAAGTAAAGGCGCTGGTGGGCCTTACTTGTATTACCTGATAGAGAATTTTGTCCTTCTCTGTCTCAAGACGCAGCTGTTCCAACTTTTTGGGAACAACAGGTACAGTTTCTATGACCATATCAATGAATACCTGAACATCAATAACGTTGCTGTGACTGGCTTTTGTTGTTGGATCCACAGCTCTGGAAAGTGTGTCAGCCACGTTCATGAATCTTCCTGGCGTGTATGACACATTCAACGCATATCTTTGCAATTTGATCATCATTCACTGAATTCGCAAAGGACAGTTGCTTAAAAGTTTGTTAAACAATGCAATCAACAGCTTATGATTGGTTTCAACATCAATAGGTTGCCCTGACACAAGCTGATGAAATCTCTCACAAGCAAACATGATGCTGAGCAAATCTTTTTCAATTTGGGCATACCTTGTTTCTGGATCAGATAATGAAAGAGGTGCATATGCCACTGGTAGCCACTCCTGATCATGTTTCTGGAGTAATACTGCCCCTAAACCTGCTTGAGATGCATCACATGAGATCTTGATGGGTCTCTCAGTATCATAAAATTTCAACACAGGTTCACTTGTGAGTGCTTTCTTGAGATTTTTCCATGCCTTCTCCTGTTCATGGTTCCAGCTCCATTCATTTCTCTTTTCTGTTAGCTGCCTCAATGGAGAAAGCTGTTCCGAGAAGTTGGGTATAAATTTTCCCATATAGCTAACCATTCCAATAAACCTCTGAACATCCATTTTACATTGCAGTCTTGGCATGTTCTCAATAGCAGAAACTTTCAGTGGATCAGGACACACACCCTCTTTGCTGATGATATCACCCACAAATGTAAGTTCAGTCACTCCTAGCTGACACTTGTCTTTGTTCAATTTCAGGTTAGTCTTGCATGTTGCCTCAAAGAATTGTCTGAGCCTGGCATCATGCTCTTGTTTAGTCAATCCCCAAATAATAATATCATCCATGGTCATATCTATACCCTCAATGTGCTCATATAACATGTGAATGGTTTTATGGTACACTTCAGGAGCTGATGCAATTCCAAAAGGAAGTCTAAGAAAACAGTATCCGGCAAAAGCAGTGTTAAAGGTATACAATTTTGAACTCGGTTCATCTACGAGGGGTGATTGATAAGTTTGTGGCTTAAGGTAGAAGGAGATAAGTTATACAGCTCTCATTACATACACATGCAGTTCAACCCTTTGAGTGATTATGCAGTAAGTTTGAAGATGAGTTATTAACTTCAAACTTTCTGCATAATCACTCAAAGGGTTGAACTGCATGTGTATGTAACGAGAGCTGTATACCTCATCTCCTTCTACCTTAGGCCACGATCTTATCAATTACCCCTGCTGTGGGCACTTTCTGGAGGTCCAAGATCTGTATGCTCCATGACCACTGGACTAAGTGTGTAAATGTAGGAGGGTATTATGTTGAAAATACGTAAATGTGCTAGGTTTTCTAAAATTGACTCCTTCTACCTTAGGCCACAAACTTATCAATCACCCCTCGTAATTTGAGTTGCCAGAATCCAGAGGATGCATCTAATTTACTAAAATACTTTGCATTAGCAAACTGTGACATAATTTCTTCACGAGTAGGCAATTTGAAATGCTCTCTTTTAAAGGCCCAATTCAAATCTCTTGGATCTAAAGAAATCCTCAGTTTTCCATTTTTCTTATCAACAATGACAAGTGAACTGACCCATTCAGTTGGTTCATCATTTTTTCTTTATGACTCCTAGCCTTTCCATCCTGTCTAGCTTTGTTTTTAATTGATGACGTATGGATGTATTACGGGTTGCACTGTATTGTCAATTTTAATCGAGACAACCAAGCCCTTTAAACAAGTCTTCATACTCTTTCATCGAGTCACTGTATTCTGACTTGGTGTCACTATCCAGGACTAAAATTCTTTTCACCAAATTAAATCTTTCACAGGCAGATAAACCCAGAATTGACTGTACGTTTTTTTGGCATGACCACAAATGAAAGCGTATGTGCAATATTTCTGTGTGATACCTTTGCTACACATGTTCCTTTAACTGGAATGTCTGCACCTGAACACCCAGTCACTTTTATATTTGTCTGATATAACGTCGGTCTTGGCTTTAAAGCATTAAACTCAGATTCTGCAAGAACATTTACTTGCGCTCCAGTATCAAGTTTAAACAGAATATTGTTTTGATTCACTTGCAACAGAATAGTCCAGTCATTCTTACTTTGTTTATTTTCACAAAGTATGTCGATATAAAATTCCTCACATTCATCTTCAAGCACAGCATTTACTTGTTTCATTTTATTTTCTTTCTTTCTACTTGTACAACAGTGAGAAAACTGAATAATCTTACCGCAGCCATTGCAAATTTTGCCATATGTGGGACACTGATTCGGATGATGTTCCTGTGCACAGCGACCACATGATCTTTTTCTTTCAAATGCCGTCTTGCTCTCTGTCAGTCTCGTTGACATATTATTATATTTCTTGATATATTCGCACTTTTTTTACAGCATTTACATTGTAGTTTTCGACAAAAAGCTCTTCAGCCTGCAACGTCATGGTCACAGAAGCTTTGCAAAGTGCCAAAGCTTTTTCAAAATTTAAATCTTGCTCTCTCAACAGCCTTTCTCTCCGAGCATTATCTCGAATGCCACAAACAAGTCTATCTTTAAAGAGAGAGTCCATAAGCAATCCAAACTCGCATGTTCTACTATGCTTTATTAACTCAGTAACATACTGATCAATTGTTTCAGCAGCTCTCTGCGCACATGTGAAGAATTTATATCGCTCGTACATTAAATTACACTTAGGTATACAAAATACTTCAAATCTGTCCATTATCGACTTTAAGTTGAAATTATCTCCATCTTCAAAGACAAAATTATTATATACCTCTATTGCATCATTCCCAATTACATGGAGCAAAAGTGCATCTTCAGTTTTTTTCCAATTTTCCTTCATAATCGATCACCAGTAAGTACAGTTCAAACTGTTGCTTGAATGTCCTCCACTTCTCAGCTACTTTGCCAGTCAGCTGAAGTTTTGGTGTGGGTTGTAAACCTTCCATTTTACCGTTTACAGTTCGAACTTTTTTCTTCTTCTCTTTTTTCCAATTATCTTTGATTCTCGGTTCTTGATTCTCTCGTATTATTCTTCCAGAACCACTTCTGACACCATGTTATGTTACTTCTGTTTAAATGTACCATGGGTTAACAGTAAAGAATCATATTCTGGAAGAATTAGGGATCTTTTATTTACAGTAATAAACAAACACGTCTTAACCCAGCCACGTGCTGGAACATTCCGGCAATCTCCCGCATGCTCCGTGTTCTGTCCAATCATGTACTGGCACATCATTGCATGTGATATCACCACACTGCAGATTTTCTGTTTTTTGTGAGATGAACTCCTCCAGATGTCTCTCAGCGGTGGTGGTGGTGTGTACGCCTCTGGCTACTTCATGAAGTAACCCATGGCCACGAGAACAGAAGGATCCATTGACAAACACATCGACATAGATTGACACAGAGATATGGAGAAATTCCTTTAGCCAGAGGGTGGTGCATTTGTGGAATTTATTACCGCAAGCAGCTGAGGAGGCCAGGTCATTGAGTGTATTTAAGGTGGAGATTGATAGGTTCTTGATTGGCCATGGCACCAAAGGATATGGGGAGAAAGCCGGGAGAGGGGCTGAGCAGGGAAAAAAAAAGATCAGCCATGATTGAATGGTGGAGCAGACTCGATGGGACAAATGACCTAATTCTGCTCCCATATCTTATTGTCTTAAGGTCTATATTCTAGTCAGAGGTTGAAAGATTCTTCATTAGTCAGGGCATGAAGAAATAAGAGGGGGGCAGGGAGAAGGTTGGGGCTCAGAGGAAATATAGATCAGCCGTAATGAAATGGTGGAGCAGACTCGATGGGCCAAATTCTTCCTGGTCTTAAGGAAGCAAACATCTCAGACAGGTTGCAAACAGGAATCACATCAATCAGCAAACAGCAAGGGGTTAATACCCCTGTTAAAACACCTTGAAGCGATAATGATTAACCGTGCCAATTCAAGTGTCTTTTTTCTTCAGGGTCATGCACTTTAACCCCCATACACAGTGGTACAATAGAGCATTACATCTGCAGAGATCCACATTCAATCCCAATCTCTAGTGTTTCAGTGTGGAGTTTGCACGTTCTCCCTAAGAACACATACATTTCCTCCTATATCCCAAAACTGTACAAGTTGGTTGGTAAATTGACTGTTGAAAATTAGCCTTGGTGAGTTTGTGAGTGGTTGGAGCTGATAGTGTCATGGGGAGAATAAACTGTGAATTAGGATAGGATTATTGCAGTTGGGACTTATTGGACCGAATGGCTTATTTCTGTACTGTGTAACTCCCTCATGTACTCGTTATGCTTCAAATTTCTCACGTCAGTTATTAATGATCTATCTTTATTTCCTTATTCATGAGAGGTTCATTATACTGTGAAGACATTGAATCAGATGTAAAACATTCTGTATTTGAAATTATTGTCATGAGCAATTAGATGCTATTCTCAGAGAAGTAATTGGGAAACAAATAATGCTCAAGCAAGTAATTTAAGCTGAACATATATAAGTCTCTGATGAAATATCAAAGGAAGTAGTGTTGAATTTCTAGGAATCTCATTCTAGAGGGATGACAAGAGACAAGGCAGAATTTGATTCAAATTGTGTCGGATATAAGGCTTGCATTTATCATAGCATTAAAATCAGGACATCCGGCCTACTGTGTGCATGCTGATATCATTACACTTAAACAACATTTTCTTCCTACATTCACATCAACTCCCCGCAGAATCTACCATTTATTTATACACTATGGCAATTTGCTGCAGCCAGCTAACCTACCATCCCAACCGTCTTTGGGATAAAGAAGGAAAATTGAATATCTGGAAGAAACCTACCCAGTCACGAGGAGAAGGACATGGAACTTGGAAAGCTCCACCCAGGCCTCAGCCAAGGTCAAGTTCAAATCAGAATCCATGGAGTTGCGAGCCAATGTCTGTACCACTGCGTAATGTGAAGAGACTGTAGACACTGGGGTAGGAAGAGCTTTTTGCTGGAAACATTCAGTAGGTCAGGTGACATCTGTGGAATGAGAAGCAGAGTTACTGATTGAGTTCAATCACCTCTCATTCAGAGCGCTGATATCCAAAGGCCACAAATTTAATACCCATAAACAAAAACAAATATCAGAGAGGAGATGAGGAGAATATTTTTGTTCGGTAGCTTGTTCTGATCTGAACCTTTCTGATGGAAGGATGGTGGAAATATCTCAAAATAACCTTAAGGACAAAATCAATATTACCGGGTCCGGTGGAAGAAAGAACAGTTGGAGGTGTTGACAGAAGGCCTCCATGACAAGACTTTTGCCAGGATAATAGGCTGATAGTCTTCTTCAGTGCTATTTAGTTCTGAGAGGAATTGACGTGATTGTTTTTGCAACAATATGGCCCCATGTGGCAGTGTAGTTATTGATTGAAGTGAAAGGTGGGAAAATGTATTTCCTTAACAGCTGGCAGATTTCAACAGCATGACCTCAGATCAATACCATTACTTTACACCTGTCCAACAGTCAGACTATTTAGTAATCCAGAACATTTGAGTTAACAGTGATCAGATATCACTGACTTATACACAGATCTCTGTATGATCCTCTGTGCCAAAAACATGTGGCCTGAGTCCAGAATTGCCTCCAAGGTCAATGGACAGAACTAGCAATCTGTGGAAAGGGTTAGTTCAGTGGCAAACAAGCACTGGACTTTGAATCACACCATCACATTAGACACCATTGAAAAACATTTTGGGGATGGAGAAGGAGGAATAAATAGGAAAATTCTGAGGTGGAACAAAAGTTGGCAAAATTTATTGGCTCCATATCCTAGTAAATATATTTTTTCACCAATATGCCTTTTCCTGCAATATGCCTTTTCCTCCTGAAGAGTAGGTTGCTGTAGTCATTCTCCACCAGTCTTCATGTAATCACGGAACTGAAGGATGGAGGAGTAACTTACCTGTAACTGCAAGATGGCACCAATAACCGACATGACTAATGGCGATGTACTGCAGGCAGTTCACAAAACTCCTTCTTCTACTACTTTTAAATATACTTCTACTACTAATCTGTGTGTGATTGGAGCCTGTAATTTAATTTTGACAATATGTTTTTGGACCGACTGAGTGATCTGAGGGAATTCGGTATGAGTGAGAGCGAGGTTGCGAACGGAGTATGCAGCCTACTGGCAGAGCATGAGTCCATGATCGGCTCCAATTCCCAACCAAATTGCTGATTAAAATGTTGAACAAGATTGAAATCAAAGAGGACGAGAGCAGAAGGTGAGCAGGTGTTCAGCACTGACTGCCTGCATTTGACCAGTCTTCCCATCCTTCTTACTCGCTGCTGCCAGAAGAAGGTGCAGGACTCTTGGGCAAGGTTTGACCCGTGCAGTTTATGGATTGGAATAATTTTTTTAGAGGACTCTGCAGTTTATTTTATGTGTTTCTAATTTTTGGTTACTCCTTTCTTTATTGCTATTTTGCATGATTTTGATTGGGATGGACGGTCTGTGCAGCTTGCAAACAACATGGAACTAAATTGAATTGAACAGAACTACACTGAACATTCCTAAATTGTTTCAAAGACTCTGCAGTTTGATGTTTGATATTCTGTGTGATTTTCTCTTGTTTTTTGCCATTTGTCTGATTTGTTCTTTTCTTTTGCACATTGGCTGGTTGATGTTTTCTTTGAACGAGTTCCATGATGTTTCTTGGTTTTGTGGCTATCTGTGGGAAGGTGACTCTCAGGGTACATACTTTGAATCTTTTTGAACTGTTACACTATAGTCTGCATTCTGTTTTTGTGTTCCCTTGTACCATCTTGATGTACTGATGTGATGAAGTGATCTGCATGGACCAATGAAGATCCAACTATGACATTCAGAAAGGGCTTCTTTCCATTTTAAAGATGAGCCCTGCACTATATCTTTTGCTGCCTTTCCCATACTTCACCAGGCACTGCTCTGCATATCACCCTTTGTATGGAACTGATGTCTATTTAATAATAATAATTAAAGCAGTAAGATTAATCCAGCAAATCTTACAAATCTCCAGTCCATTTTCAACCCTTCAATGATTTGTGTTTTTTTGCACACAGATCTATGACCAAGCAAAATGATAACAGTCTAGTTTCATCTTGATCTAAGATGTAGATTCAGTTTATGACTAGCCATTTAGTGCATTAGCATATTTTCTTTTTGAGCAGACCATGTATCCAAATCAACCAATAACCAAGAAAATTGTTATAAATATATAGATTACATTGCAATTCAAACACAAGGAAAAGTGGCAGTGATTAATCATCACATTGGTTTGCCCACAGCACACCAATTAAATTCTGTTTTATTGCTAGCTGCATGCTTGCAATAAAAGGACTCTTTTGCTGTCCATCAGAAATACATTAAGTGCTTATTTCTCAAATCTCTTCGCTTTTCATTTGAAGGAGTGTACTTTGATTTCAGTCCATCACATCTCAATGTTTTTTTTTCCCCTGTGTTTATTTTCATCCTGTAATCTTCCATTTACACATTCAAGCAACTGTTGGATGAGGTTGCTTAGCAACCATATGTATTATCTCCGTGAAGTCAAAGAGGACATATTTTTTAAAAAGTGATTCTCTTGTAGCTTTCAACAATCCTAGAAATGAACCTGAAAAAAGTACAACATTTCTGATTACCAACATTGTATTTTCATTCTCCTGCATATCTATATAGAGCAACAGATTATTTTAAAAATGTTTGGAATTTTGTACCATTGTGTTTTCAAGTGCTCCACATTGAACACCCAAGATTTGGTTTCCATACCATGAAAATTAAGTCTGTGAAATTTGACCCAGCCTCCAGGGCATAACATTTTCTGGCACGCAGTGCTCATTTGGAGCAATGGCAGTGGAAATTGAGTGATGATCTCTGCTTCAGAACCATGAGTTCTGTTCAGTTTTCTCTATGATTTACATTAAACATTGCTTAGCCATTTGACACTAACACCAGCAGTCTTCTTCAGAACTCTTGAAAAGAGTCAGAATACTCCTGTTGAGTTACATGGTGATTTGGGCTGAGGTGTCCTGCCATGTCTCTAAATACCAACACTTTGCTATGACTCCATCTGTGCTGGTCCTTCTGAATCTTGAACCTGCAGATGGATGTCAAAGCAAGGCTGATGTGCCCTGGGATGCCAAAGCAAGACTGATGTGTCCTGGGATGCTATGGAAGGAGGGGAACAGTAGCTCTTCTCTGTCTGCCATTTTCCCAAAGGTGTTTGGCTCCAGAGACAAATATTAGAGTCATTTCTGGTAGTCATCATAGGCAACAAAAGAACTTCCATGTCCTTGAGTCCCACATTATGGTGGGGATGGTGGGTGGATATAACAGGGATAGCATTTCCCTTGCCCTCACCTACCACCCATGAGCCTCTGCATCCAATACATTATTCTCCACAACTTTGCCATCCCTAACCGGATCCCACCACCAGGCAGATCTTTACTTCCCCACCCTTAACTTTCCACAGGGATCACTCCTTCCTCAACCACTCGACCATCCCCACTGATTTTCCTTCTGGCCCTTATCCCTTCAGGTGTGCTAAGTGCTAACTTGTCCTACACCTCCTCTCTCACCACAATTAAGAGCTCTAAACAGTCTTTCCAGGTGAGGCAACACTTCGCCTGTGAGTCTGTCAGTCTTATTTTTTTAATCTGGTGCACCCAGTGCAGCCTGCTCTACATTGATAGAATTCAAAGCAGGTTGGGAGCAACTTCTTAAAACACCTTTCCTCTGTCTGCCACTGTAGCCAGGATCTCCCAGCGGCTACCCATTTCATTTCCATTTCTCATGCCCACACTAATATGTCTATCTACTGTAACAATGGGCCCAAATCCAGAGAAGCAGAACTTCATATTCTATCTTGCAAGTAAAAAGTATTCCTGTCCCCTTTGTTTATTATTCCTGTGCCTCCTCACCTCTCTATTTCCCTCCCCTACCCTTAAGATATGCCTATCACCTCTCTGATTCCCTACCTCCTTCCCTTTATTCTAAATGCCTTTCCTGTGCTCCATCTTCTTCAGCTCTTTCCCTCTTTCACCTATTACATCCCATCTTCTCACAACATTCACTGTCAGCCGCCTCCCCTACCCACCTGGAATCACCTATCACCTGCCAGCTTGTGCTCCTCCCCCTCATTCTACCCTTTTATTTTGGACTCTGACCTCTTCACTTCCAGTCCCGATGAAGAATCTTGGCCCAAAATGTTTATGGGTCATTTCCCTGCATAGATGCTGCCTGATGTGTGGAGTTCCTCCAACAGTTACTCAAGATTTCCAACATCTGCAGAGTCTCTTGTGTCTCTGCTTTGCACCTCAATGGACTTTGACATTTTTTGATCTGTGTTCCTTCTATGCATCATTTATATTTCCCTTGTAAATGTTGTCTTTCTAAAGCAATGTGCCTGTGTTGCTACACCAAGTAAGTTTTTCTTTGCACCTCTGCAGACACGTACTTGTGAATATGACAATAAATGCAACTTTGGCTCCTCTGTCAAATAGATGTAAAGGTGACTATCATCCTGAGCTTCCTACTACGAACATCTCTAACATTTCTGGGAAATTATTCAGTTGTCTATCTAAAATTACATTCATACCAGTCCAATTCTTTACAATGTTTTTACATTTTCATATTTTCAACCCACAAGAAGTTCTTAGAAAGACATTCCAGGAATATCCTACACCATTAGCCCATATCCTATATCCTTACAAAGAAGTGATGTAGGATCAGAACATATAGAATCGTTATGAGTAGTATTAGGAAACTGCAACGGTGAAAACTAAATCTTCAGTAGGAGTTATGCATATCTAGACATCTGAATAGCAGCCAAGATGTTGGGTACATATTATAAAAGGAGATTAAAAATGCATGTAAGATAGGTATTAAAGTCAGGAATGGTTACAGAGGACTGGAAAATCACAAATCTTTCTCCACTCTTTATAAAGGAAATGAGGCAAATGACTAGAAACTGTAGACTGGTTAGCCTGACTTCAGTGGTTGGTAAGATTTTCAAGTCCATTATTAATGATAAGAATTTGAATACTTTGAAGCATATGATAAAATAGGTCAAAATCAGCATTGTTTCCTCAAGGGAAGATATTTCTTGACCATCTATTGGAATTATTTAAAGAAGTAACAGTAGTAGAGACAAAGGAAAGTCAATGGATACTGTTTACTTGGATTCTCAGAAGAACTTTGATAAGGTGCTATACCTGCTAAACAAGGTAAGAGCCCATGGTATTACTGGCATGGATAAAAGATTGGCTAACTGGCATTAAGCAAAAGAATTTGTACAGGTTAGGAGAACAGGAAAGATGTGACAGAGGAAATACAGAGCAGGGAAGTGTATAATCTTGCACTTTTGTAGAAGGAATAAAGATACAGATCATTTTCTAAATGGAGAGTGAATTCAGAAGTCAGATGTGCAAAGCAAGTTGGGAGTACTTGTGCAGGATTTCCTGAAAGTTAACTTGTGCTGGTTGTTTCAAATGCAAATGCAATGTTAGCATTCATTTCGAGAGGACTAGAATATAACAGCAAAGATGCAGTGCTTAGGCTTTATGACGTATTAGTCAAACGACATTTGGAGTACGTGAGCAGTATTGGGTCCCATATCCAAGAAAGGATGTTCTGGCATTGACAAGTGTCCAGAGGAAATTTATGAGAATGATTCTGGGTATGAAAAGGTTAACGTATGAAGAGAGCTTTGTGACTCTGGGCCTCTTCTTGCTGGAATTTAGAAGGGTGGGGGTGAGGAGAACTCATGAAAGCTTACTGAATATTGAAAGGCCTGAATATAGTGAATGTGGAGAGGATTTTTCTCATATTGGGAGAGCCTAGGACCAAAGATCACAGCCTCAGAATAAAAAAGAACAGAGTTTAGGAGGAATTTCTTGAGCCAGAGGAACTTATTGCTACTGAGAACTGTGGAGGCCAAGTCATTGGGTATATTTAAAGCAGAGATTGTTTGGTGCTTGATTGTTAAGTGTGTCAAAGGTTAGGGGGAGAAGACAGGAGAATGGGGCTGAGAGAGAAAAGAAATCAGCCATGACTCAATGATGAAACAGACTTAAAATACAGTATGGCCTAATTCTGCTTCTATTCTAATGGTCTAAAGTGAAGTAAACAGTGGCCAAGAATTATTGCATCATGAAGGAATTTACAGAGCGTACTGTAATAGACATATTTAAAAGCAAACACCATTCTGTTGCGAGGAAGATTCTGCCAGGAGCTGTGAATTACCACAAGCTGCTGGCCAGTCTCCCTTTATCTCAAATAAAGAAGATTTCATCACTAATCTGTCCATGTGTCAAGGAGTTGTTGGATTTGGACCATAAATATAAATTAAAGTTGTGACAGAGTGTGCTGCTGTTTCACTGCACCAGGAGCTTTCTTAATGACGAGATTTATGGCCCTGACGTGAAAATCAACCTTGGTTGTTCAGCAAAATAAAATGAAGCTATGTCATCACATTGTAAGCAGGAAGTATGGCCAGAGTTTGTTGTCAAGATCACAGCAAGGAAATTGAGGCTTGTTGCATTATTTATAGATAAATGATGCAGTAACTCACATTGGGAGACAGATGGCACATTAATGTGAATATCCTAAACTTGCCATGCCAGCTGTGCTTGACTCTCAATAGCTTTGAAGATGCATACCTCTCCATTAGCCTCCCTATATCTCAAGAATTTGCTGCATCTGTTCATTAATTGTCCATTCAACTCACCACAGAAAGACAAACCTTGGCTGTGCTAACTTAAATATCCTTTTACTTAAGTGATTTTCTTTTGCAGAGTCTGCAGTGGGCTTTGCTAGTAAGAATACCATTTTCTGCCCATCCCTAAGAGCCCTTGAGAATGTAATAGTGAGCTATCATAATCCTTCTGGTGAAGGTACTTCCGGTGTTACAGAATAGGGAATTCCAGGATTTAGATCCAGTACTAGTGAAGTAATAATATATTTCCAAGTCAATACAACACAGAAGGGCACCTGCAGGCAATGGTATTACCAAGCACCTGTTATTCTTATCCCTGCTGGGACTAGTCATGAAGTTTGTAAATGCTTCTGCAGTAATTGTTTAGGTAATAGCAGTGCAGTTTATAGACAGTGCACATGACACTCACTGTGTGCCAATAGGGGAAAGATTGAAAGTGGACCTACCTTTTCCTAACTAGAATTTGTCACCCAGATTAATTAAACTCAAAGATGTAATTTTAGAAAGCTCCAGCTGTGGAGGGATGAAAACGAGATTTACCAAATTTTTAAAAAAGAGAACTTTTAAAAAGTTATGTTAGAATGAGGCATGGGCAAGCAACAGAAAATGCAATAAACTATTAGGAACTAACTAAAGATAAAAACTGTTAAAAGTGGAATTAGTAGCTTGTATACAACAGGAATTCTGCAGATGCTGGAAATTCAAGCAACACACATCAAAGTTGCTGGTGAACGCAGCAGGCCAGGCAGCATCTGTAGGAAGAGGTACAGTCGACGTTTCAGGCCGAGACCCTTCGTCAGGACTAACTGAAGGAAGAGTGAGTAAGGGATTTGAAAGTTGGAGGGGGAGGGGGAGATCCAAAATGATAGGAGAAGACAGGAGGGGGAGGGATAGAGCCAAGAGCTGGACAGGTGATACGCAAAAGGGGATACGAGAGGATCATGGGACAGGAGGTCCAGGAAGAAAGACAAGGTGGGGGGACCCAGAGGATGGGCAAAAGGTATATTCAGAGGGACAGAGGGAGAAAAAGGAGAGTGAGAGAAAGAATGTGTGCGTAAAAATAAGTAACAGATGGGGTACGAGGGGGAGGTGGGGCATTAGCGGAAGTTAGAGAAGTCGATGTTCATGCCATCAGGTTTGAGGCTACCCAGACAGAATATAAGGTGTTGTTCCTCCAACCTGAGTGTGGCTTCATCTTTACAGTAGAGGAGGCCGTGGATAGACATGTCAGAATGGGAATGGGATGTGGAATTAAAATGTGTGGCTACTGGGAGATCCTGCTTTCTCTGGCGGACAGAGTGTAGATGTTCAGCAAAGCGGTCTCCCAGTCTGCGTCAGGTCTCGCCAATATATAAAAGGTCACATCGGGAGCACCGGACGCGGTATATCACCCCAGTCGACTCACAGGTGAAGTGTTGCCTCACCTGGAAAGACTGTTTGGGGCCCTGAATGTTGGTAAGGGAGGAAGTGTAAGGGCATGTGTAGCACTTGTTCCGCTTACACGGATAAGTGCCAGGAGGGAGATCAGTGGGGAGGGATGGGGGGGGACGCATGGACAAGGTAGTTGGGTAGGGAGCGATCCCTGCGGAATGCGGGGGGGGGGGAGGGAAAGATGTGCTTAATGGTGGGATCCCGTTGGAGGTGGCAGAAGTTACGGAGAATAATATGTTAGACCCGGAGGCTGATGGGGTGGTAGGTGAGGACCAGGGGAACCCTATTCCTAGTGGGGTGGTGGGAGGATGGAGTGAGAGCAGATGTACGTGAAATGGGGGAGATGCGTTTAAGAGCAGAGTTGATAGTGGAGGAAGGGAAGCCCCTTTCTTTAAAAAAGGAAGACATCTCCCTCGTCCGAGAATGAAAAGCCTCATCCTGAGAGCAGATGCAGCGGAGACGGAGGAATTGCTAGAAGGGGATGGCGTTTTTGCAAGAGACAGGGTGAGAAGAGGAATAGTCCAGATAGCTGTGAGAGTCAGTAGGCTTATAGTAGACATCAGTGGATAAGCTGTCTCCAGAGACAGAGACAGAAAGGTCTAGAAAGGGGAGGGAGGTGTCGGAAATGGACCAGGTAAACTTGAGGGCAGGGTGAAAGTTGGAGGCAAAGTTAATAAAGTCAACGAGTTCTGCATGCGTGCAGGAAGCAGCGCCAATGCAGTCGTCGATGTAGCGAAGGAAAAGTGAGGGACAGATACCAGAAAAGGCACAGAACATAGATTGTTCCACAAACCCAACAAAAAGGCAGGCATAGCTAGGACCCATACGGGTGCCCATAGCTACACCTTTAGTTTGGAGGAAGTGGGAGGAGCCAAAGGAGAAATTATTAAGAATAAGGATTAATTCCGCTAGACGGAGCAGAGTGATGGTAGAGGGGAACTGATTAGGTCTGGAATCCAAAAAGAAGCGTAAAGCTTTGAGACCTTCCTGATGGGGGATGGAAGTATATAAGGACTGGACATCCATGGTGAAAATAAAGCGGTGGGGGCCAGGGAACTTAAAATCATCGAAAAGTTTAAGAGCGTGAGAAGTGTCACGAACATAGGTCGGAAGGGATTGAACAACGGGGGGATAAAACCGTGTTGAGGTATGCAGAAACGAGTTCAGTGGGGCAGGAGCAAGCTGAGACAATAGGTCGGCCAGGACAGGCAGGTGTGTGGATCTTGGGTAGGAGGTAGAAACGGGAAGTGCGGGGTGTGGGAACTATAAGGTTGGTAGCAGTGGATGGGAGATACCCTGAGCAGATAAAGTCGGTGATGGTGTGGGAGACAATGGCCTGGTGCTCCTTAGTGGGGTCACGATCGAGGGGTAAATAAGAGGAGGTATCCGTGAGTTGTCGCTGTGCCTCGGCAAGGTAGAAGTCAGTACGCCAGACTACAACAGCACCCCCCTTATCGGCGGGTTTAATAGTAAGGTTAGGATTAGTGCGGAGGGAGTGGAGAGCAGAGCGTTCCGAAGGAGTGAGGTTGGAATGGGGACAAGGTGCGGTGAAGTCGAGACGGTTGATGTCCCGTCGGCAATTAGCGATAAAGAGATCCAGAGCAGGCAGAAGACCAGAGCGGGGTGTCCATGAAGAAGAGGAGGGTTGAAGACGGGAGAAGGGGTCATCGGTGGGGGTGGAAAAATCCTTGCCGAAGAAGTAGGCTCGGAGACGGAGACGGCGGAAGAAAAGTTCCGCATCGTGGCGAACACGGAACTCGCTGAGGTGTGGGCGAAGGGGGAACAAACGTGAGACCCTTACTGAGGACAGAGCGTTCTGCCTCCGACAGTTGAAGGTCGGAGGGAATGGTAAAGATCCGGCACGGATGAGAGCTGGGATCAGAGGGGGGAGGCTGGAGGTGTCAATGGAGAGGGGAGGGTTGGGGTGAGAGGAAGATGGAGCCTCTGAGGGCCCAGGAGTTGACGATGGGATCTGAGGGAGACAGGATTGCAGAGTATTGGTGGGGGAAGGGGAGACGGGAGTCACAACAGCAGCACATAAAGACCCGGCCTGGAGTTCAAGGCTGGAATCTTGAGAACTGGGATCAGAGGCGGGAGCGCGGAGGCTGGGGGTGTCAGTGGAGAGGGGAGGGTTGGGGTGAGAGGAAGATGGAACCTCTGAGTACCCAGGAGCTGACGATGGGATCTGAGGGAGACGGGATTGCAGAGTATTGGTGGGGGAAGGGGAGACGGGAGTCACAACAGCAGCACATAAAGACCCGGCCTGGAGTTCAAGGCTGGAGTCGCAGTTGGTGGTTGCGCAATCGCTGTGAAGGTGTCCATGGTCGTTGCTGGAGTCCGGGTTTTGAATATGCCCTGAGGTGTTGGAGCCGCCGAGATCCTTACTCTTAATAATTTCTACCACCACTCTGCTCCATCTAGCGGAATTAGTCCTTACTCTTAATAATTTCTCCTTTGACTCCTCCCACTTCCTCCAAACTAAAGGTGTAGCTATGGGCACCCATATGGGTCCTAGCTATGCCTGCCTTTTTGTTGGGTTTGTGGAACAATCTATGTTCTGTGCCTTTTCTGGTATCTGTCCCTCACTTTTCCTTCGCTACATCGATGACTGCATTGGCGCTGCTTCCTGCACGCATGCAGAACTCGTTGACTTTATTAACTTTGCCTCCAACTTTCACCCTGCCCTCAAGTTTACCTGGTCCATTTCCGACACCTCCCTCCCCTTTCTAGATCTTTCTGTCTCTGTCTCTGGAGACAGCTTATCCACTGATGTCTACTATAAGCCTACTGACTCTCACAGCTATCTGGACTATTCCTCTTCTCACCCTGTCTCTTGCAAAAACGCCATCCCCTTCTAGCAATTCCTCCGTCTCCGCCGCATCTGCTCTCAGGATGAGGCTTTTCATTCTAGGACGAGGGAGATGTCTTCCTTTTTTAAAGAAAGGGGCTTCCCTTCCTCCACTATCAACTCTGCTCTTAAACGCATCTCCCCCACTTCACGTACATCTGCTCTCACTCCATCCTCCCACCACCCCACTAGGAATAGGGTTCCCCTGGTCCTCACCTACCACCCCATCAGCCTCCGGGTCCAACATATTATTCTCCGTAACTTCTGCCACCTCCAACGGGATCCCACCACTAAGCACATCTTTCCCTCCCCCCCTCTCTCTGCATTCCGCAGGGATCGCTCCCTACACAACTCCCTTGTCCATTCGTCCCCCCCATCCCTCCCCACTGATCTCCCTCCTGGCACTTATCCGTGTAAGCGGAACAAGTGCTACACATGCCCTTACACTTCCTCCCTTACCACCATTCAGGGCCCCAAACAGTCCTTCCAGGTGAGGCCACACTTCACCTGTGAGTCGACTGGGGTGATATACTGCGTCCGGTGCTCCCGATGTGGCCTTTTATATATCGGCGAGACCCGACGCAGACTGGGAGACCGCTTTGCTGAACATCTGCGCTCTGTCCACCAGAGAAAGCAGGATCTCCCAGTGGCCACACATTTTAATTCCACATCCCATTCCCATTCTGACATGTCTATCCACGGCCTCCTCTACTGTAAAGATGAAGCCACACTCAGGTTGGAGGAACAACACCCTATATTCCATCTGGGTAGCCTCAAACCTGATGGCATGAACACCGACTTCTCTAACTTCCGCTAAGGCCCCACCTCCCCCTCGTACCCCATCTGTTACTTATTTTTATGCACACATTCTTTCTCTCACTCTCCTTTTTCTCCCTCTGTCCCTCTGAATATACCTCTTGCCCATCCTCTGGGTCCCCCCACCTTGTCTTTCTTCCCGGACCTCCTGTCCCATGATCCTCTCGTATCCCCTTTTGCCTATCACCTGTCCAGCTCTTGGCTCCATCCCTCCCCCTCCTGTCTTCTCCTATCATTTTGGATCTCCCCCTCCCCCTCCAACTTTCAAATCCCTTACTCACTCTTCCTTCAGTTAGTCCTGACGAAGGGTCTCGGCCTGAAACGTCGACTGCACCTCTTCCTACAGATGTTGCCTGGCTTGCTGCGTTCACCAGCAACTTTGATGTGTGTTGTTAGTAGCTTGTATCTCTGTCCTACTTACTGGAAATCCTCAAGGTTAAACCCCTGGTGAGAGATGATACTGATAAAAGACTTATTGAAACTACAGCTATAAAGAGCACCAGCAAAAGCGTGACAATATCAGCAGACTGTTGTGTCCAAGATCTCTACCGTTAAATTATACCAAGGGATTTGGTGAGTTAGAACACTTGTACTGTTCCAAATGTATAATTTGTGTGTGAAATATGTTCTGTAGTGTTGTAACTGAGAAATGTTTGGAAATGACAATTGATATTATTTTGAAATAGGAAATAGAATGCATATAAGAAATTACGGATTATAATCCCGTTGTGTACAGCTCAGGGTTTTTTTGTTAGTATTGTGAATCAGCTTTCTGTGAATGATTCACTATTTCATCTAATGAATCAAGTAACAATGTGGCGAGCCACCCAAGATCGAAGAACCATCATGGAAACAAAATGTTTCAGGATGTAGAGGATTTAATATGGTTGGATATATAAATTCATTTCTAATTTGAAGTACCTGAATTTGATTTTCTGGAAGAATGGATTATTTTTGCATGACTTTGATAAGTTACTGAATGAGATTTACTTTGTTTAGAAGTTGTGATGTTGGAGAATTGTTGTGAAAGGAAATCAGTTAGTTTACCGAGCTAACTCCGGATAAGTATAAAGGAAATTTTAGTCTGTAACCCTTTAAATAGGGAATAACACTGGATCTAATTAGTTAGAGAAATTAGAGTGATAAGGGTTATTCTAATGAATCTCACTGATTTTAACTATAAAGGAATTTAGTTTTTATGTGATATCTCAGATTTGGAACCTAAGACAGAATGTTAGAAGTTTGAATTGTTCTTGCTGATATAAATATTTAGTATATATTATTATCTTTTATAAACAAACTTACCTCTGAAAGTGCATGTTTTCTATTCACTGCCTCCTTTTATACCTAGAGATCCTGTGTGCCCACTAGCACCTAGTGTAGTACTATGTAATTTGACTTTCTCATAAAGAGTGTGACGACCAGTCACACGAGATAAGACAAGCACTACACAGGTGTTGCAAATTTCTTGCTGACACTGTCTGCTTTCTGGTAGACAGAGAGTATTCTATTACCTGTCTGGCTATGTCTTGTACAAGGTGGAAAGTCATTGAGCTGTTAAGCGATAAGTGCCTCGCTGTAGGACACCCAGTCTCTGCCCTCCTTTTGCAACCATGGTATTGGTGTAGCTGGCCCAGAAGTTTCTATTCATTGATGAGCTCCAAGATGTTCAGAATGTGAAATTCATTGATTTATTTATTTTTTTATTGAGATTCAGCACAGAATAGGCCCTTTCAATCCTACAAGCCGCACTGCCCAGCAACCCCTGATTTAAACCTACCGTAATCACAAGACAATGTATGACGACCAATTAACTTACTAACCGCTACACCTTAGAACTGTGGGAGTCAACCTGAAGCACCTGGAGAAAACACACACATTCTGTGGGAGGACATACAGACTCGTTATAGATGATGTCAGAACTGTACTCAAAATTCCGACACCCCAAATCGTAAAGGCATCACACCAGCCACTATGCTACTATGGCCCCAATGTCAAATTAGTGCTTTTGAAATTAATGATTACCAAACAAAAGCAAAAGTGTAATGTAGATTAACACATTGAACTTGTAAATAGTGTTCACAGTGCTGTAAAAATTTAAGTAAGATATCAAACAATCCTATTTTATATGCTTATATGATATATCTCAATTTATTTAGGCCTGATGTTCAACAAGTTTAGAATTTTATGTGCATACTGCATTTCAAGTTAGATATTTATTTTTGCAACAATTTTCTGTCACAAGTTCTACTATGTTCATCTGCCACATTTCCATTTCATTCATTTGCTTGAAAAAATAGTTGTTTTGTTATTACATGCTGAAAAAACTCATTATCTTCTATTATGTTTTGTAACTCTGAGAACGAATCAAAAGAAAAACACCGGACCAGAGATACACGTCTACTTCATTTGTTACCTTTAGTGAAGCATGCACTTACGACATGATGTACTTTTATGTATAGATGGTAATAAATTATGTAAAGAACAAATATTCTTAATAAACAAAATACTTAGAATATTACACAAATATTATTAAAATGTTAAATGCACAACACTCCTCTTTGCTTAGCTCTAAACTCCAAATCAATTATAGAATGCATTTCAAACCAAATATATAACATATTGCTCTCTAATCATCTTTTAGATTTATACACATGGTGGTTGTAGGAATTGACCCTAGCACTGCAGGAAGTGGTTCTGGCAGCTCTGACCACTTTTCTTTTGAGACAGTTGACTCTGCTTTCCTCGACTGATTGATGAGTTGTCTCCAGGTGACATGAGATGCAATCTCCACTGTGTAGGGGAGTGGTCCAGTTCTGTCCTTAATCTTTCCAAGCACCCACTTTTGATCATCTCTGTAGTCCCTTACCAGAACAACTTTTGTGAAACATCAAACGACCTTGTTTGAGCAGCCTTCAGTTTGTCTCAGCTATTTGTCCTGCATACTCCATCTGAGAATGGGTTTGAGGAGATCCAAGCATGACTGCAAGGGACGACCTAGGAACAGCGTAGCTGGTGAGTTGTGGAGTGTGATATGCAAGGAGGAAATTGATGAGTTTCTGATCAGTGTCCGTGTAGTGTGCTCAGCTGACATTGCTAGCAGTGAGTTCTTTAGAGTCTGAACGAACTGTCAAGCCATTTGTAGTTGGACTGTATGGTGCAGATGTAATATGTCTTATTCCATTCAATTTCAGGAATAATTGAAACTGTTCCACAACACCTGTGGTCCTTTGTCATTGACTAAGTGTTCTGGAAGACCAGCCCTTAGAAAAGGCTTCTCAATACATTAACAGTGTGTGAGGCTGTAGCAGAGCCTATTGTGAACACTTCTGGCCATTTTGTAGCTACATCCTGTACTACCAAGAAATTTATGCCCATGAATGATCTGGCAAAATCCAAATGAATCCTCTGTCAGGGCATTGCAGGCCGTTCCCAAGGATGGAGAGGCGCTGCTCTTGGCATCTTCTAGAAGTGTTGATATCCCAAACAGTGCATTGCAAGTTGCTTGATCTGCTGATCTATCCCAGGCCACCAGTCAAAGTTTCCAGCCAATATTTTTATTTTGACAGTAGATGACCAGTATGTGACTCCTCCTACACTTTACCTCTCAGCTTGCATGGCACAAGAACTCTCAATCTACACATAAGGCAATCTCCAACAAGAGCAAGTTCATCCCAGTGCTGGTAAGAATAGGGGAACTGGAATTTCTGATGCACATTCCAGCCATTTTCAGCTTCCATGATAGCGAGACAATGTAGTTACTTTTCTTGTTTCCTTTGGATCATCTCTGCCGTAATAGATTTTCAATTTGTGTTTGGGAGAATATGTTTGTAAATTTTTCTATATATTTCCTTTCTAAGGGACAATCCATCACCATTTCCATAATTAGTTTCCCTCTTGAATTCGATTGCCTAATTGTGTTCGCCAAGAAACAGAGCACATCTCTGCAGAAGTGATGTTGCTGTTAGTGGAACACCCTTCTGTGGATGGAAAATAGACATGGTGATTAATGGTCAGCTATGAGGATAAACTGTCTCCCAAACAAGTACTGGTTGAAATGTTTTACACCCCAAACCAGGCTCCAGGCCTCTCTGTCAATCTGTGTGTAATTTTTTTTTTCTCTGCAGTGACCACAGATTCTTAGTTTAATGAATTCACACTTGTCACATTGTGCCCTAAGCCCATAATTCTCTAATCTTTTTAATGCTGCCTTGAGATTTGGAGATATTCTTTGTCATCCTCACTGGTAAAAATGATGTCATCCAGGCAATACTGAGTGCCTCGACAGTCTTACAGCAGACAGTCCATAGCTTCCTGCCAGAGTACAGGTGCCGATGCTACTCCTAAAATAAACCTATTATAACAATAAAGCCCATTGTGACTGTTTATGGTGAGATTCATTTTGGAATCTTCTTGCATCTCCATCTGTAAGTAGGCCTCAACTAAGTTCACTTTGCTGAGATGTTTTCCACTGGATAGGCTTGCAAGGATATCTTTTATCCTGGGCAAAGGGTATTGATATACTTACAGTAGTGGGTTGGTGGTGATCTGAAAATCACAACAGATCCAGACAGACCTATCCTTCTTGGGCAGTGGTCCCCAACCTCCATGCCGCAGACCAATGCTGGGCCGTGAAGCATGCAGGGGTGCAGCGGTAGCTGGAGCGCACCCAGCACATCTTTAAGAAAAAAGCCGAAATAAACAAGCTAATTAATTAGGTGCCGCACGGCACGTAAATGTCAGCCCAGATCAGAGTCGATTGCCAATTTCACTTGCTCTACGTGATGTTCACTCCTCTTTCAAGGGCGCTGCAGCCTTTAGCTGTTCCATTGTTTGGTCAATTTAAACGCCAGCCCAGACAGGCTGAAAAGACAGGGCTGTCAGGATCGAGGTGACATGTTGAATCTACACAAACTTCTAATAAAGTATAGGCACTGCCGTGCTTTCTTTCTCATGACAGTTACGTGCTGGTCCCAGGACAGATTTTCTGACACTTTTCAGAGAGAGAAACATCGATCCTTAATGCCAAAGAATTTAAAGTTATTGGCCCTCTCCACCTCTGTTCCTCTAATGAAGACTGGCTTCTGGGCGGCACCTAATTAATTAGCTTGTTTATTTCGGCTTTTTTCTTAAAGATGTGCTGGGTGCGCTCTGGCTACCGCTGCACCCCTGCGTGCTTCGCGGCCTGGTATCAGTCTGTGGCTTGGAGGTTGGGGATCACTGTTCTTGGCTACTGGGACCAATGATATTGCCCATGGGCTCCACTCAAACTTAGAAAGAATTCCTTCAGCCTCCATGCGACCTAGCTCATTGCTACTTTATCATGGATGGAATAGGAAACTGGATGAAATTTATAAAATTTGAGTGTGGCATTTTCACTTAGTACCTTTTTACTCTTGATGGATTTCAGTTTTCTAATGCCATCCTTGACCCCTCACTGCTGTGACATCATCAGTACTTTTCATCATTTGTTTTCAGCTTACCCTACTGCAAGGTATGTGGAAAGCAAATGGTGGATAGACCTGCAATCAAGTTGTAGTTGTCTCAGCCAATCATGGCACCACAATGCTGGCCCTCCTGTTTTTAAGCATTTAATGTTACAAATGTCATTCCCACAGGAGTTATCCTTTCTCCAGTATAAGTTCTTAGTTGGATATCTGAGGGTTCAGTTCAGTATCTTTGCTGTACCATTGAAACTTATTTTGTGGAATGACTGAAATCGCCAAGCCAGTGTCCAATTCCAATTTAATTAATTTACTGTTCACTTCTGGTTTAAGCCATATTGTTTGTCTCTTGGTAGTTTTCACATAACATATCTTAAGGCTACCAGACCTGTGTCACTCTCTTCATTGTCAGGTTTTCTCATCTACAGCATTGTAGATTAGTGCTCTTTTTGAAACTGTAACTTGACTTTTCATCTTTTTTTCTTCCCTGTGCAATCCATTTAGTTTTGTCTGCTTGACATACATTTTGTATGTGTCCAACTATGCTGCATTTTTCTGTAAGTTTCACCTTTAAAAATGCATTGGTCTGGCTTATGTGAGTCCCTGCCACAACGATAACAAAATTTGTTTGGCCAGGCAGGTTTCTGCTTAAAAGCTACAGTTTTGTTCATGACACTTTAATTCCTGACTACAAGTCAATTGCACCTCTGTCTGTGGTTTTCATTGATACAGCTATTTCAACTGTTCTTTTAAATTTAAGCTTTGCTTCAGTTAAGAGCCATTTCTGTATGCTTTCTTGTAAGATTCTTCAAAAAATAACGATCTCTCAGTACATCATTAAGACCATACTTAAACTGACAATCCTTAGACAATATCTTCAATTCAGCCACGTAAGCTGAAACGGACTCCCCTTTGCATTGGCTATTTCATTTTCTTCAAAATATTGCTTAACGTGCTCAGTATACGGTATAACATCCAGTAATGTCTTGTGCAATTGAATGTGTCTATCTTTCTGATGTAAACAATCATTTCTGCTTTTCTATTTATGATTTTTATCTTCTTGTGGTCACTGCTTATGGACCTTTGAATTTCCTCCATTTTCTGCTTTTTGTTTTACTCAAGCATCTCTTTCCTCTTGCAAAGAAAAACTGCGCTGTACTTCAACAGGTAAATGGTTGTCTTGGGCTTGTTTTAAAATTTGCTCATCACCAGTGTTATGTTTTGTGTTGCTAGAATCTAACTGAAAGAAAAACACAGGACAGGGGATAAGCATGTCCACTTCATTTTTACTTTTAGCAAGGCACGCACTTTTAACGTGGTGGCATAATGACATATGCCATTCACATACTTTTACATATAACCCATAATGAATTATGCAAACAACAAAATCTGCTTAATCAAACAATATATTTACAATATTATTCAAATATTCCTGAACTATTAAATACACAGCACCCTCCTCCAAATGATTGAGGCGTCATAACCCTCAAATACCAAGTATGTCTTCTAAATTCTCTCATCAGATTAAAACTGGTCCCAACATACTACCTTCTTCAGCACCAATTGTGAGGGAAGCACACACTCCTCCACACAGCTCCTTATTGCTCTGCATAATGTGTTCAAGTCTGGAACTAGAACCATTTCCAAACTACCTGCATGTAAATTTTTCAAGGCAAAATAAGACATAAAATTTAATAATTTAATAAACAATTATCTAATCATGTCTCTGACTCATAATTTCCAAGGAAAAAGTGGATATATTCAATAATTTGAATCTAAAAATATTTTTGACATCCGCACAATATTTTAGCTAATGGCACAAAGCAGTAATGTATATTATGAAGAGAACAAAGGAACTCTACAAGGATATGTTAACAGATTACATGCATACAGTTGAGCATTCAATACTATCATCACCTCAAACTTATCAATAAGCTTCAAGCCTCAAAAAGCCTCAATAACTTCTGTGCAATTGGATCCTTGAATTCTTCACCTGCAGACCCCATCCAGTTTGGCTTGGCAACAACATCTCTTCAGCCATCTCTGTCAGTACAAGTGCACCTCAAGACTGTGTGCTTTGACCCCTGCTCTACTCACTTTACTTTTAACTGAGAGGCTAAACGCAGCTCCAATACTATTTGTAAGTTTGCTCATGACACCACTGTCGTCGGCTGAATCAAAAGTGGTGATGAATCAGCATATAGGAGGGAGATTGAAATCTGGTTGAATGGTGCCACAACAACAACCTCTCACTGAACTTCAGAAACCTTAAGAGCTGATTATTGACTACAGGAAGAAGAAACCAAAGCTGCATTAGCCAGTCCTCAAGAGGGAATTGGAGGTGGAGAACATCAGTTGCTTTGCTTTCTTCGACATTATCATATCAGAGGATTTCTCCTGTAAGTGCCATTACAAAGAAAGCTTGGCAGTGCCTCTACTATCTTATAAATTTACAAAGGCTCAGCATATAATCTAAGTCTGATCAACTTCTATAGATGTGGGGTGGAGAGTATATTAACTCCTTGCATCAGGGTCTGGTCTGGAAACACCATTGAGTATATCTGCATGGAGGAAAGCAGCATCCATTATCAAGGACCCCACCATTTAAGCCATGCTCTCTTCTCACTGCTGCATCAAGGAGAAGGCACAGGAGCCTTCAGACCATATCACCAGGATCCAGAACTGTTATTATCCCTGAACCATCAAGCTCTTGAAACAGAGGGAATAACTTCACTCAACTTCATTCAACCTATCTCTGAACTGTTCCAACAAACTATGGACTTATTTTCAAGCACTCTTCATCTCATGCTCTCGATGTTTATGGCTTGCTTATTTATTTATTTATGTATTATTATTATTATTATTATTATCTTATTTTTTCTCAGCTCAAGCTGGTCAAACCTGAGATATTGGAATAGACAAGCACTCTCATTTCTCAATTGCTCAGAAGTTTTGGACTATTCTAATGGTGCTTAGTATTGCATGCAGCCTTCTGAAGATTTACATAACTATTACTGTGTAGGCCTAATTGTTTAATGCTATTGTGTAGCAACTTTAGGGTGACACCAGTTGTAGATACTACTATTGGAACAACGTATACCTTGTTCATGTTCCATAGTCTTTCAATTTCCTCTTTTAATTCAGAATATCTCTGATGTATTTCAATTATTGATATCTGTATGTTATGTGTGTTTGGAATGGCTACATCTATTAAATAAGTTCTTCTTGCTTTTTTATCCTGTAATTTTATATCTGGCCAGTTATTATGGATTGTCCAATCTGTAATAATGGATCAGCCGTAGTGTAACTTGCAGGACTCTGACTGTAGAACTGGATCAGGCTTGTATTTATTGGAAGGTATGGTGTTTATTATTATTATTATTTTTTTTTTCTCAGCTCAAGCTGCCAAAACACCTGAGGCACAGGAACAGCCAAGTTCACTCATTTCTCATTTGCTAGGAACATGCAGACTATTCTAGTGATGTTCAGTATTGTGGCTTTCTGAAGATTTACATAGATATAGCTGTGTATCACTCGTTGTTTAATGCTATTGTGTAGTGACTTTGGAATGATACCAGTTGTAAATATTACTATCGGGACAATGTGTACCTTGTTCATGTTCCATAGTCTTTCAATTTCCTTTTTAAATTCAGAATATTTCTGGTGTTTTTCACTTATTGATTTCTGTATGTTATGTGTGTTTGGAATGTCAAAATCTTTTAAATAAGTTGTTCTTGCTTGTTTATCCTGGATTTTTATATGCGGATGGTTATTATGGATTTTCCTATCTGTAATAATTGATCGGTCATAATATTATTTGTGGTATTATTATTATGTTTTTTCTTTTTTTTCTTACTTTATTTGCAGTTTGTTTTCTTTTGCAAAACAGTTGCTTGTCCATCCTGTTGGGTGCAGTCTTTTATTGATTCTTGGATCTACTCTGAATCCATATGTTTAGAGTATAAGCTTCTAAGCCTTTAAATACAGTATAACTGTATTCTCTCTTCTCCCCTGTGATGTTGGGCAGAAGATCCCAAAGCCTGAGAGCATGAGCACTAGACACTATGACAGTTTCTATTCCACTGTTATCAGACTCTTGAATAGATTTCTCACACTCCTAAAGGATGAACTCGTAATCTCCCAATCTATCTCATTACTTACTCCACTATACTTTCTCTAATTATAACACGATCTTCTGTTCTGGCTACTTTGCTTGTCCTTTCCAGTCTGAAACATCGACTGTTTATGCCTCTCCATGGATATTGCCTAACCTGCAGAGTTCCTCCAGCATTTTGTGTTTATTGTGTTTGCTGTCATTATATTCTGTATTCTAAATTCTTTGTACCACCTTAGATGTCTTATGAATGGAATGATCTGAATGGATGGCATGCAAACAAAACCTTTTCAATGTATCTTGGTAGTTGTAACAACAACGAAACAATACCAATACCATTTAAAAAACTGGTAAACCAGTGAAGAGATAAAGGACGCATTTTAGCTGTTTGCTTTTTAAAATCTAACAGTGGCTTGAATGGAATATATTCTTGTGTGAACATTTTACTGACTCCTTTTTTAAATATGCTTAGTCTGAACTCGCAGCCTGTGAATTGAAATTTTCTTTCAAAGGGAATAATGTGGACATTTTGGGAGAATTTTGCAATCCATGTTACTGCTCAATATTTCTATCTGCTGGTGTTGTGCTACTGCTGACAAGCTGGGATAAAAGCTGCATATTATAAACACTTTCAACTGAGCCTTGGTTTTACTTTCATCAGAGATCAAATCTTAAAACTGTGAATTTATCTTGCCTAACTTGCTGATTTGAAAAAAATGTAGGCCGTAAAATCAGGCACAGGCCTCGTTTATTAATGCAGGCTGATTTGCTTGCAGTTTTCTTTATGAGACATGAGAATATTTTAATTATGACACCCTCTTCTGCAAGTGATTAGTATGGTTCTCTGTGCAGCATATCTGTATGCTGAGCATATGTAGTGCAGGCAGTCAGAAACATTGGTCTCTTTGCAAGAGGTTCCATGTTTTCCCTGTTGAAATAGTGCATGCCTATCTGGATGGCATACTGTTAAACCAAGCAGGGCAAACCTGGTTTCAGCAACAAGACGAAACATTCCAAGTTTTTGTGGGATGCATTGTAGGTTTGTTGTACATTGAGTAGACCTTAAAGAGTTTCCTTATTGAAGCTGCATTGATTGTCAGTTTTCTTTAAGGAAAGAAAGCCACTTCTGGTGTAAAAAGGTTCTCTTTCTTCTTGTATTCCATCTGGCGCTGTAGCGCAATAGGGGGAAGAAAAATCTGATGACAAGGCCACCCTATGTTTTAAAAGGGAAGGAGTGAGAATGGAAGAATGGCTTTAGCTAGAGAAACTGTCCTGATAGGGAGATCAGACAGCCTTGGTATCCACAGTGGATAATACTACAGAGTCATAGAGCACTACAGTATAGAAACAGGCCCTTTGGCCCATTCAGTCTGTACCCACCTACTTTTCTGCCTAGCCCTATCGACCCTATTGTGTTGGGCATGTGGCCAAGTGGTTAAGGCATTCGTCTAGAGATTTGAAGGTCACTAGTTCCAGCCTCAGCTGTGGCAGCGTGTTTGTGTCCTTGAGCAAGGCACTTAATCACACATTGCTCTCATCTGTGCGAGGAGTGGCGCCCCACACAGACTTCCAATCTGCGCCTTGTAAGGCATGAAAATGCACGATGCAGGCCTCTCATGGTCTGAGTTGACATTCTCTCTCCTCCCCTCCCTACCTACCCACACCCAGATCATAGGCCTCCATGCCTCTGTCATACATTGACAACCAAACTTCTCTGAAATGTTGCAATTGAACCACTTCCACTAGTAGCTCACTTCACACTTGCACTACCCTCTGAGTGAAGAAGATCACCTCAAGACCCCTTTAATTATTTCACCTTACAACCTAAACCTACAATCTCTAGTTTTAATCTCACCCCGTCTCAGGGGAAAAACCTGCATTCATTTACCCTGTCTATACCCCTCATAATTTTGTATACTTCTATAAGATCTCCCCTCATACTCCAGGGAATAAAGTCCTAACCAATTGAACCTTTCCCAATAATTCAGGTCCTCAATTTCCAAAAATACATTTATAAATTTTCTCTGCATTATATGAAGATTTATGGTATCTTTCCTGTAGGAAAGAGACAAGAACTGCACACAATATTCCAAATATGGCCTCCTCAGCATCTTATACAACATCAAAATAATATCCCTACTCCTGTACTTCAAAGAGAAATTCAAGGGTCTACTAATAGTCGCAGAATATGGTCCCTGTCTATGTTGCTGGATCTGTGGCATTGTTACATCAGAAATAAATGTTTTTGCATCCAGATTATTTCCTAGAGCTAAAGCAGTCATCAGTCATGTCCCACTGGCTGCAATCTACCAGGGCACATGAGATGTGATGATGTATCTCTAATCATCTCCTGCTGCTTGACCATAGAGCAGCAGACAGCACAAACCAATACACTAGATGAGATACCAACCTTCTCCATGGGTGAAAGGTGAACAAAGATGTGTCATCGATAGCTTCTCTCATGAATCCCATACAGACTTAATAGAAGTTTATAACTTTAGGTGAGGTGTAGATAGGATAGACAGTAAGAATCAAACAGTGCTGGAATTGGTTTGGTTTTTGAGTACAAGTGTTCAATTTGTAAATTTCTGCAAAGAAGGAAAAAGGTATTTCATGTGATTCCTGGAAGTGTGTTTACAAATGGAAGCACCATGTTTCTTTAAGTATGCTGTTGCACGTACTGTAGCCTCTGTAACTAGGGGAGCATTCGGACTACAGAAAACCTGCATTTGTAGATGCACTTTAAGTAGTTGTTGTTTCTCATTTCTTTGCAACAATTACAGTCTTACTTTTTCAGCAACAAAATATGCCAAACATTATGTGCTGATTTGTACCCTTGATATTTGGGGTGGCATGGACAGACTTTATAGAGTAATTAAAATAAAAAGAATAACAGAATGCACAGGAACTTTACTTTTGTTAAAAACACCAGGTATCTGTCAGATCTGCTGGGAGTGAGAACCTTTATTTATTTAGAGATACAGCATGAAACAGGCCCTTCTGGCCCTTCCAGTCACGCCCCCTAGCAATCCCTGCATTTAATCCTAGCCTAATCACAGGACAAATTATAATGACCAATTAACCTACAAACTGCTATGTCTTTGGACTGTGGGGGGAAACCGGAGTACTCAGAAGAAATCCACGTGGACATGGGGTGAACATACAAATTTCTTAGAGGCAGCAATGGGAATTGAACCTGAGTCGTCTGTACTGTAAAGCATTCTGCTAACCACTATGCTACCGTGCAGTCCCAACTCCTAACCTGTTTGCTGGGAGGAGAAGTAGTAAGGGGGTAAGTCACCAGATGCTTAAAGTTCGATGCTATTAATATGCTGCAGTTACCATATGTACCAAGCGCTCCAATTTCAAGGCGTTGCTGTCACTTCCTGAAGGACAAACAAAGAACCAGTAACAAAGCTGATGCACAGCTGAACAATGTCACAATTATTTACTGCTGCTGCTAACTGCTTGGCAACAAAGCTTTGTCCACATCAATCACACGCCCAAGACCTCTCTCTGCTCAACCTATCTTTCAAAGGCTGCAGTTCATTAGTTGGCTGCATGCTAATGCTATTCTTGACAATAGAAATGTTGGGCATACAGGACACCATCTCTGCTTTGTATTCCTGTGCACCACTGACACCACTGTACTGAGGGAATTCTGTACTGACAGAGTGCTGCCTTTTTGAGATGTTAAGTCAAGACCCCATCTGCTCTCCTAGGAGGATGTAAAAGATCCTTTGCCACTTTTGATGTCTGTACAAAATTGTCCAGGCACTTAAAAGTATAAATACAATTGAATGGTGATGCTGAAAGCATATTATCTCCTGCATTGCTTGCTTTGAGAATGGTTTGCACTTCCAATGTAAGAGATGATCCCTGATGTTTTATAAGCACAAATGTATGGTGACAGTATTAAAATAATGCATTTTATCTTTATTAAATTTGCACTCTCAACTCTGGAAGGTTAGAAGGTTACAAGTTTAAAATGCGTTTGAATTGAATTTGTTTATTATCAGCACATACAGTATATTGAGGTACAGTGAAAAGCTTGTTTAGCATAACTGCTTGCGGATAGGTGGTAAGAGTGGGCTCCCTCAACACAGGTGCCCTTCGGGGTTGTGTCTTAAGCCCCCTTCTTTACTCTCTGTATACCTATGAATGTGTTTCCACCCAGAGCTCCAATCTACTAATTAAATTTGCTGACGACACTACACTGATTGGCCTAATCTCAAATAATAATGAGATGAAGTCCACTAGGGGATTAGCTATTATGAATTAGGTGTTGTGCAACGAACCTTAAAATAAAAGAACCCTTTGGGGCAAGTGATCATATGATCAAATTCACCCTGATATTTGAGAAGGAGGAGCTAAAGTCAGATGTATCAGTATTACAGTGGAGTAAATGGAATTACAGAGGCAGGAGAGAGGAGCTGGGCAGAATTGATTGGAAAAGAACACTGGCAGGGATAAAGGCAGGTCAGCAATAGCAGAAATTTCTAGAAGCAATTCTGAAGGCACAGGATACACACATCCCAAAGAGGAAGAAGTATTCCAACGAAAAGATGACACAACCATCATTAGTAAGAGAAATCAAAGCCAACATAAAAGCCAAAGAGTGGTCACTTAATAGAGCAAAGATTAGTGAGAAGTTAGACAATTGGGAAGCTTTTAAAAACCAACAGCAGGCAACTTAAAAAGACATTAAGGAGGTAAAGGTGGAATATGAATGCAAGCTAGCCAATAATATTAAAGAGATATGAAAAGTTTCTTCAGATATATAAAGTCTGAAAGAGAGACAAGAGAGGATATTGGACTGCTGGAAAATAATGCTGGAGAGATAGCAATGGGGGACAACAAAATAGCAGATGAACTGAATATTTTGTATCAGTCTTCACTGTGGTTGACACCAGCAGTATGGTAGAAGTTCCAGGTGTCAGGATGCATAAAGTGTGTGAAGTTACCTTAACTAGAGAGAAGGTACTTGGGAAACTGAAAGGTCTGAAGGTAGATAAGACACCTGGAACAGATGGTGTACACCCCAGAGTTCTGAAAGAGGGGCTGAAGATATTGTGGAGGCATTAGTAATGATCTTTCAAGAATCACTAGATTATGAAATGGTTCTGGAAGACTGGAAATTTGCCAAAGTCTCTCCACTCTGCAAAAAGGGAGAGTGGCAGAAGAAAGGAAAATTTCAGCCGGTTAGTCTGACCTCAATGGTTGGGAAGATGTTAGACTCAATTATTAAGGATGAGATCTCAGGGTACTTGGAGGCACATGATAAAATAGGCTGTATTCAGCATAGTTTCTCAAGGGAAAATCTTGCCTGACAAATCTGTTGGAATTTTTTGAAGTAGTAACAAGCAGGAAAAATGGGAGAATCGGTTGATATTGTGTACTTGGATTTTTAGAAGGCGTTTGACAAGTTTCCATTCATTAGGCTTCTTAACAAGCTACAAGCCCATTGTATTACAGGGAAGATTCTCGTATGGATAAAGCAGTGGCTGATTGGCTGGAAGCAAAGAGTGGGAATAAAGGGTGCCTTTTCTGCCCGGCTGCCGGTGACTAGTGGTGTTCCACAGGGGTCTGTGTTGGGACAGGTTCTTTTATATTATATATCAATGATTTGGATGATAGAATTGAATTCTTTGTTGCAACATTTGTAGATGATATGAAGATGGGTGGAGAGGTAGGTAGTCTTGAGGGAGTAGAGAGGCTACAGAAGGACTTTGACAGATTAGGAGAGTAGGCAAAAAAAATGGCAGATGGAATATAGTGTTGGGAAGTGTATGGTCATGCACTTTGGTAGAAGAAATGATAGAATTGACTGTTTTCTAAATGGAGAGAAAATACAAAAAACTGAGATGCAAAGGGACTTGGGAGTCCTTGTACAAGATTTTCTAAGTGTTAATTTGCAAGTTGAGTCTGTGGTGAGGAAGGAAAATGCAATGTTAGTATTCATTTTAAGAGGACTAGAATATAAAAGCAAGGGTTTAATGTTGAAACTTTAAAAAGTACTGATGAGGCCTCACTTGCAGTATTGGGAGCAGGATTGTGCTCCTTATCTTAGAAAGGATGTGTAGAAACTGGAAAGGGTTCAAAGGCAGTTCATGAAAAGGATTCAAGGATGAATGCCTTCTCTTACAAAGAATGTCTGATGGCTCTGAGCCTGTTTTCACTAGGATTCATAAGAATGAGGTGAGACCTTATTGAAACCTATCAAATGGCAAAAGCCCTTGATAGAGAGGATATGGAGAGGATGTTTTCTGTGGTGGGTGAGTCGAGAACCAGAAAAAACTGCCTCAGAATAGAGGAGAGTCCTTTTAGAATGGAGATGAGGAGGAATTTCTTTAACCAGAGAGTGGTAAATCAGTGGAGTTCTTTGCCACAGGTTGCTGTGGAGGCCAAGTCATTATGTATTTTTAAGGCAGAGGTCGATAGATTCTTGATCGGTCAAGGCATGAAGGGATACAGGGAGAAGGCAGGAGATTGGGGCCGAGGGAAAGATTGGATCAGCCATGATGAATGGTGGAGCAGACTCGAAGATCCAAATGGCCTAATTCTGCTCCTATATCCTATGGTCCTAAGTAACTAGTGACACTTCAAATATGATGCAGCTGGGAGTTCAGAAGCCTAATGACCTGGGGGATGAAACTGTTTCGCATCCTGACCATTCTTGTTTTTATGTATAGTCTCTTGCCTGATGGTAGAAAGTCAAAGAGGATGCTGGATGGATGGGTGTCATCCTTAATTCTACAAAGGGCCTTGCATACATGGTGCTCCTGATAGATGTTGCTGATGGATGGTAGGGAGACCCCTCTGATCCCCTCAATCTGTTCTCATGGTCCTTCATAGGGACTTCCGGTCCGATGCTCTGCTGCTTCCAAACCAGATGGAGAACTAGCTTGTCAGGATGCTGTCAATGGTGCACCTGTAAAACACAATTAAGATGGGGAGGGGAGAACCTTGCTTGCCTCGATCTTCTTTGGAAGTGGAGGCGCAGCTGTGCCTTCTTGTTCAGGGAGGTGATATTAAGGGATCAGGTGTGGTCATCTGTGATGTGAACTCCCAAGAACATGTACATTTAACTATCTCTATGGAGGAACTATGTAGTCGCAGAGGGGGATGGTTCATCTGCTCTTTTCTCCACTGAGATTGGTGAGACTAGAATTAGAGTTCATGGTTTAAGGGTTAAAAGTGAAATGTTTAAGGGGAAATTGAGAGGGAACTACTTCATTCAGAGGGTGGTGAGAAGATGATGTATGCAGGTTTGAAAGCAAAATTTATGAGAAATTTCGATAGGTTACATGGATGGAGGGCTATAGTCTGGGTGCAAGTCAATGGGGCTAGGCAGATTAATAGCTTAGCAGGAACTAGATGGGCTGAAAGACCTTTTCTGTGTTGTAGTATCCGCTGATCCTATGACTCTAAGTTTATCTAACATCAATCACAAAGGATCATAGATGGGGCACAGATAAATGTTTCTGGACATAAATCACCATTGCTTTGAGTACAAAAGTCTTTCCTTCAGGTTTGGCATACAGTATTTTACCAAGGTTGCATTGAAATCTGATTGCAAAGTTAACAGAAGCAAGTAGAATCCTCTCCCACCAACCTTTAATGTTGATGTTCCCTAATTAAGTTCTCACAGTATCAATGAACAAAAGAAAAAATTGCTCAAAATTCTGTGCTTTATTAGGACTTACTTGTTTAAACTGATTTTTCTTTCATTTTTGTAGCTGTTAATTTTATTTTGTATACTAAAGAGATTCTCTGGAGATTTTGCTGTAAGTTCAGCTTGGAATGATTCTTGTACGAATCAATTTGAGTGGGTTCAAGGAAATTATAAAATATTTGGCACAAAGGCAAAAAATCTGGAAATTGTGGACCTATGAAAGCAAGGAGAAACCTTATATTAAACAAATTATGTTAATGCAAAGCTTTCTAATAGCAAATCTTGGCGTTGTACTTCAAGTTGATAATAATTTATTCCTTTTTTTGTTCCAAACACCTTTTACATCTGACCGAGAGACTTGAGACGTAACCTTTGTTATTGGTTTCCCAAACACAGCAGATGAGATCTTTATATTCATAACCACTTATTTTCCCTGGAACCAAGAAATGACCATATGCTGTCATTCTGAATTTGGCCTATTATTAATACTATGGTAGGAGGTATTGTTCTTCGTAACTTCAGAGGGTAGAGAATTAGGCTGCAGTGGAATTTTATTTTTGTGAAATATACTCTACATAATTTCTCAGGCCACTGCTCACTAATAGAACATTGGAAGTTCAGTCTCCATTATCGACTTATGGGGCTTGAAAAGACTGGTTAATATCAGCATTCACTTCTGCTGAATCTGCTGTTTTAAAGATGGAACCAGTACATTTATTTTAAATAAGTTGCTGCTTTAATTAAGTAATTGTGCAGAAGAATATTATATTATATATTAATCTACCTGTTGACATTTAGAATAGCAATTGGCAATTTTTTAAATCTTCTCCGATATCTCTCTTGCAGCCTCAGTTTATATTTTAATTCAGTATACTTTTCCTACTTTATCACTTTATTATTTGTTTAAAATATACTGCTACAAATTAATGCTTATGTTTAGAAGTAATATACAATATGTTTTCCTTTAGGCCATATTCTCTCTCCTGATGGGAACAGGCTATGTATCAACCTGCAAAAAAGACTCCAGTGGATTCTACTTGTCCAGTTAGATATGTAAAATGCCAGTATTTTTGACAGTCCAACATTTTCTCCTACACAAAAAATCCTGAATAAACCTTTGGGTGAAATAAGCTGTCATAAAATAAATGCATTGTTTGTGGTGAGGCGTTGTCAGCATCTGAATTTCACTGTAAGATGCAAATACTACAGAATCAGTTTGTGACCAATTTACACTAATTAATTGAATCAAAAACGCTTCACCGTTGAATTATATTATTTCAGTTAATTAGTTCAGTGAATTAATTATGACTGTGAATATTGGCAACTGCTAAAATCACTGAGCTAAATGTTAACTTCTGAAACTGCGTGGGTTTGGGTCATGTTTGTGGTTAAATTGCAGAAAATCATTAACAAGGATCCAATCTGACACAATTCTGTCCATTTACAATGAATGTTGGGGAGCCAATTCCCTGATAAGAAGCAGGTTTGTTAATTAATTATTATGATGAGGCTTGCCAGCTTCCATTAAGTTTTATAATTTTACTCATTTTATGTGACCTCAGTGTCACTGAGCAGGTCAGTGTTTGTTATACAAACGTAATTGCCCCCTTGAGAAGGCACTGATGAACTGTCTTCCTGAACTGTTCCTGTGATGGTGGGGTATTGATTATAATACTGCATTTGGCAGAGAGTTTTTACTTAGCACTCATGAAGGGACAATGGAAGCACAGAAACACAAGAAGCTGCAGAGAATAATGGACCTTACTCAATACATCATGGATATTGGTAGTATCATTGATAGTATCTACATGAGGCACTGCCTTTAGAAGGCAATACTGTATCTATCATCAAAGGTACCCATCATGCTGGGTAAGTCACCTTCTTAAAGATACCATCAGGCAGGCAGTACAGAAACTAAAATCCCACATGACCACATTCGAGCACAATTACTTCCCTTCAACAATTCATTTCTTGAACCAACCTGAATAGTCCTATTCACAACTTCAGGAAAGTTATGACTAGTTTGAACACTTTGCACTACATTGGGGTTTGTTTTACTGTTCAAATTGTGTACTTTTCTGTAAAAACTGTTTTTATCTTTTTTTGTTGAATCTCTGATGCTATGTGATTGTGCTGTTTCCATAAGATTTCACTGTGACTGAATATACTTGTGCGTGTGACAGTAAACTTCACTTTGATACTGAATTTGATACACTCAGTCAAGATATTAGGTAACCAGGATTGGAGGTGGTGGCATTGTTGTGTGCCTGCTTTCTTTATGAACCTTTGGGAGCTCACCAGCATTTGCTCCATTGTGTAAGGAGACAGAAGGTTTTGATTCCAATACGAGAGCTATATATTTTCAAGATATAGTCAACATTTTGCAGTAATTTGAAAACTTAGCTGAAACAAGGAAGTATCTTGTGGAGTACTAATTTTTCTTTTATCAATATACGTATACAGTATTGGTCTGTGTTGTCGGTTCTGCAATGTGTTTGATTATTGAGGAAGTGGCCCAATTTATCAATTCTGCTAAATATTGCTGGAGCATGTAATTCCTTAGTAAAGTAAGGCAGAGATGTACTTTGTACTCAACCCATAGAAGATAAAAGAACCCAAAAAATAGATCATTGAACACCCAGTGTTTGTTCTCTCAGCATATTGGGTGTTCAATGGCCTTCTTTATTGGTTCTTTTATCTTGTATGTTTTTTTTTTATGGGAATGATGTTCTTTTTCTCTCTCTGCACATTGGGTGTTCAACAGTCTTTTTTTAATATATGAGCTCTTTTGGGTTTTTTTGTTTTGTGGCTGCCTGTTAGATGAGGAATCTCAAGGTTGTATAATGTATAAACAAGAGAAAATCTGCAGATGCTGGAAATCCAAGCAACACACACAAAATGCTGGAGGAACTCAGCAGGCCAAGCAGCATCTAGGAAAGGAGGACAGTCGATGTTTCAGGCCAAAACCCTTCGCAGGACTACTGACGAGTGGATTTAAAAGTGGATTCCCATTCTGATAATCCCTAGTGGCCACCCATTTAAATTCCACTTCCCATTCCCACCCCGATATGTCCATCCATAGCCTCCTCCACTGTCATAATGAGGCCACACTTTGGTTGGAGGAACAACACTTATTATTCTATTTCGGTAGCATCCAACCTGATTGTGTGAACATTTTCCATCCCCTTTCCCCTCTCCCACCTTGCATACCCACCACCTCCCTCTGGTGCTGCTCCTCCCTTTTCTTACTTCCATGGCCTTCTATCTCTTTCACCAACCAACTTCCCAGCTCTTAACTTCATCTCTCCCCCTCTAGGTTTCACCTATCACTTGGTATTTCTTTCTCCCTTCCCTCCACCTTTTAAATCTACTCCTCAGCTTTTTCCTCCAGTCCTGCTGAAGGGTTCGGCCCGAAACATTGACTGTACTCCTTTTGTTGATGCTGCCCGGCCTGCTTAGTTCCTCCAGCTTTTGTGTGTGTTATATAATGTATATATAATTTGGGGTGTATGGGGTGTCAGGGAGAGGTAGCACCTCTGGTGAGGGAACATGTCACGTCCTTTTCAAGGTGGTTAGTCCACCTTTGGTCCCCACCTGGCACTCAGCTCTCACCTGTGGGTCCCCGTAGCTGTTTGCATGTGACAGCGGCCACACCCCAGGCAACGGCTTCGACACGGCAGCTAAACCAGGTGAGGGTAGCTGACGGGTCTCAAACCCTCAGTGAGATAGGGAGTTGTCTATCCCAGCATGTGAAGACAGACTTCAGGGGATTGAGCGGACGAGACCAATGGAAGGTCCAATGGTCAAGAAGGCGGTCTCTGCAAGCGTCGTGGAACGTGTAGAGCAGGACAAGACACAGAAGACGTCCCTGTCATTCACTGCGCCTAGTCCCATCTCCAGCCGTCTTGACTCTGTCTTGCCACTGGATCCAGACGGGAATTGGGAAGAGAGAGTGAGGCTGACGCTGTGCAACTCTCCCTCACTTAAATCCAAATCACGCGCTAGTCTCAACACCATCATAATGGTGTCGAGGTCTTCATCGGCGTCAACGATGGACGAACACATGGAATATAATTTGATAATAAATGTACTTTGAACTTTGTTCTGCCATTGTTCTACTTGTAACCTGGACACTTCTTTGTTCTTAGTTCTATTTGGTTGATGGCTAATCTGTAGCATAAACTTATCTACCTATCTCAAAACATAGGGAAGTTAGGGAACACAGGGAACATGAAAACTTCAGATCAATCAGATTGTTCATCTCCTACCTGGCCTCTATTTCACCAATCGTTAAAAAAACTCTATTAACATTTTAAATATTAAAATCTACTACCTAGAAGAGGAGGGTATAAGAATAGCAGACATGCATGTTCCTTCTAAATCGCATAACTGCCAGTAATGGAAACACTTTGCTGGCCCTTCTATCTCATTTTCTTAGACACTACCTCCCTCCTTCAATCTTTTTTGGCATATTTTCTTTAGTTCTTGTTCCTTAGTCCTTCCTTCTTGAAGCCATTTTATCTGCACCAAGCACCTTGTGCAACAGGGACGGCATTCTCAGCCATCTTCCTACCTGCCTTCTCCCAGGTCCCACTAAAAAGACCTCAACCCACACCGAAAACCTCTCCACCCAGTGTTCTCTAGAACCTTCTCCCAATTCCACCATCCTGATTGGCTGACACCACAGAAAAAATCTCAACCAGGGCATCACACATATTATCTGCAAATATTCTTACTTTGGGGTGCACTGTCCCATCAGTTACCTCGCATGTATAGAAGGATTCAATATTTACTCTGCTGGCATCAAAGAGTTAATTGTGCCTGAGTGGTTTCAAAGTGATCTCAATTGGCATGACCGATCTGTTGTTACATTGGTATTAGTAATAGTTTACACATGTTGTCTCTGTACATTTAAAAACAATTACACAATATGATATTACTTTGCATAAATTGCTGCATCAATCTTGGTTGTAGGTGGAACTATCCCAGGTTATGAAGGAAATGGACTTCTGGTGTGTCAATGAGACAGATGCTTCCAATTATCCATCATGGTGATGGCCCAGGGCTGTATACCTGCTATCATTGATATTGATTAGTTCAAGTCATTTGATTACAGTTGCAAGGTGACCAGGGAGTCTAAACATCAATGGTCATTGTTCCACTTTTTGGCAGTCAAATAAGGTACAATTGGGAGTGAGAATGATTCCTTTCCCCAGAAGAATGTACGATAATTGAGGTATAGGCAGTGATGCATTGGCACTTGTGTAAATAAATTCAGAAGAGAGCTGATCTGAAGATGACACATCAGGACAGAGAAACAGATAAAAGCAGCATTTTGTACAGAGGAGGAAACTCAGAGGTTCAGTCAAAACAAGTAAAGGCTGTAGGTACAAGTGAATGCTGATGGGGATTCAAGGGCTGTAATGCAATTGCACATTAATACACAGACAAGTGAGGACCCAGCACTGATGCTCGTGGAGCACCTTTGGTCAGAGACCAACAAACAGAATACACCCATCCACCAATACTCTCTGTCTTCTATGGCCAAACTTGAAGGTGAGGGTTGAGAATATTAATGAGGAATGTACCCTTTGTGATAATGAAAAAGAAATGAGTGATATCTTTGAATATCAATAACTTGCAAGTGCTGCTGGTTCATACACCCGCCAGCAAAAACTGTCATGTGCCTACTTCACAGTGTGGCTGCATGCACTGGTTGTGCATGATGGTAGCAAATCCACAAAGTCAGAGAAAAATGTTATGGACCACAGCACCAAGAGGGCCAGAGACGTAGATTGAGTTCAGATATACTGGAATGAGAAAGAGTGCTTGATTTACACCCTGAGTCAGAATCACAGTGGAGACAATGACCTTGGCAATAGGAGCCTTTGTGGTCAGCTGAAGACAATAACGTCAATCAAAAATAATTAGAAAATGGAAAAAATACATACAGACGAGTTCCTCTGAGATACAGACTGAAGCTTCATTTTTTTTTAGGGAAGCCAGAAGTAGTTTACCTGGCAGGGCTGAATCTGCAGCATTCAACATTTTGACAGGAAAGAATATCCTGTCACTCAAATTCCCATTACTGGAAGAAAATCACTGCCCTCATATGGATTCTTCTTAAACTGCATTCACTCGACAACATGTTTTTCACCGATACTTAGAAGGCAGAGTATAAATCTAAAACCTGACCCCAAACATACTGCACAAAACAAAAATGGATTGAGAATCTGTCTCTCGAAGAAATCCAGTTCCTTCATTCTGGTCAGACCACGTAAACGAATTCACGGCAAATTTAATGCTGCGATTGGAATGAAATTACAGATAGGAATGTATATTCACAGTTTATTTCTAAAATCATTATGTTTTCTAATGGTTCATAATTATAACAATTTCAGGAAGACAAAGGCAACTTGGCATCTCACTGTCCTCTCTGTATTTATAATTTAAATGTAATAACCCGGCACTTCCATCAGTTGGTGCTGGTTTCATTAGCTCACCACAAGGTAAGATAAGCTAAATATAAACTGAATTTCTAACATCTTTAAACCCGGCTTTAAACCCGACTTAAATGTAATTTTGATTAAAGCCACTCGGCCCGCAGGTCTATCACATCCTCAGGTCAAAATACTGAGCAGAATTTTGCCAGCTTTGATTAATCTCAGGATGCACTTCAAAGTAAGCTAAGACTTTTGTATGTGTACATAGGGATCAGCAGACACGCTTTAAAATATTTTACTTATTAATTTCCAAAGAAGCTTATTAATGTACGAAGATGAAAGTAATAAATTGTTCAGCATTTTAGGTAAGTTACTTTTAATCATTACATTGAATACATCTAGAAATACTTCTAAATGCTATTAAGTGTTAGTATTGCATACAATTGATTTAATTTATGAAAGATTTTGCACTTTTGAGTTGCAAATAAGTGTAATAACAATATGAAGTGCAGCCCAGACAATGCAAGATTTCCAGCACATATTTAATATAAGTGCATCTCTGTGTATTCACTCTAAGTCATGTTTGCAGTGCATGAATATATTAAATTCAAAAATGAAGTCATAGTTACCAAATAGCTTTTATTATTAGTCTGTCACAATAAAGAACAAATGATTGTGAACCATAAAATAAAGTCACATCTCGGATCTTTTATCAATTATATTTCACCTTAGTTGTCTCCATGGCATTCTTTAAATTATTAATCATTGAGATTTTTAGTCATTAATTATTTAGCATACAAAATGGATCAGCGAGCAGGAGACACTGATGATTTGATGAAGTAGACAAGGAGTCAATGACTGCAGTTTGCAAAATGTTACATGAGACTGGTAATAAATGGAATAGGAGGCTTTAACTGAAATTCCTATTGACTCCTGATAGCAACAGTCCATTCACCAGCAAAATAAAAACAGAATAACATTAATTTAATTTAGATAAGATAGCTTTCCTCAATCATTAGCTGTTTTTTTGGCAGTTTGAAACAACTTAAGTTAATGTCCAACATAGGGTCCAACAAAGCAGTCTGCGGATTATGATGTGTGTTTGATTTAAAGCTGGTTTGGAAAGAGGAGGGATTACTTGGGTGAAAGAGTTGAATCCAAGAAAGGGATTTATATGTGGAGAGGTGTGCATTTGACTGCAACTGAAGGTAATAAAATAAGGAAAGCTGTTCTAGCCCTTTGTCTTCTGCATGTAACTCAGACACAGTAAGCCACTTGATGTTGAGGGGCAGCGGGGGGTAGCTGGATTGCAAAGTCACATTTGCTAATCATTCAGATAGTATGATATTTCCACTACTTTATAAATTACACAGCATACAGTACCTGAGTTTCCTTGAATTCCTATAAGGTGCCTACAAGAGCTTAGAAAAAAGATTATGAAAATGGAGTGCTGAATTGAACTCATGAAGATACTCCAGTAAGTACTTGGTGATCTCAGCTAGTTCCCGATTTGCTAGAGGGAGGGAGTTTGCTCATAGTCCGTGGTGGTGAGGGCTCACTGAAAGGAGAGAAGCTTAAGGATGCACCATATAAGAAACAGAGTTTACAAGCTGAGGATTGAGTATTCTCTTTTGCATACCGTGCATGTCACATGTCATATGACAATGGACTCTCAGAGACATGTTACCAAATAAATTATGTGGTCAGTTATGAATAGTTTTTCTCAAAATCACCAGTACCTTCACCAGTCTTTGCCCCCAGTTTCTGCTAGTGTCAAACCCAGCATTGTCTAATTGGTCAGCCACAAAATTAAATAACCTACTGCTCACTGTGATTGGTCCTTCTATTAAATATGTTTTCAGTAACTCTGGACAGAATGAGGGGCTCTTTGGGTCCAGCTAACTTTCTGCATAAATGGGGTGGTCATTGATTACAATTGTATTGTGTCTGTGTAATCCTGCAGTTCAAGAAACACCAACATATATTTTTGAGCCTGTGTAAAGTCAGTGAATGGCTGTGGTGTTGTTTCCCTTTGCCAAGTCTTCAGAGTCACAAGTCTGCTGCTTAAGGATTGATTGCAAGAGTACAGTGAGCAGTCATTCAGTCCTACCAAACTGTCTCACCAAAAGGCTAATTGGTTAGACCCAACAGTCTGTGGCACATTCCAGTTGACTACCGGCGCTGTGAATGGATAATACATAAACTAACTGCTGGATCTAGATGTGGACGTTATTTCAGGTCTGTCACTGTTTCCAGATGGTTATGATGTCCTCTACAATGCACAATAATGAAGCAGGAAGAATGAAAAGAGGACTGGAAATCTTCCTTTTGTGATAAAAGGGGAAGAAGGATGGTGAGGCTCATGGAACCCCACCTGTGGAACATACACAAAATGCTGGAGGAACTCTGAAGACCAGGCAGCATCTAAGGAAATGAGTAAACAGTCCTTCATCAGGACTGGAAAAAAAAGATGAAAAATCAGAGCAAGATCCTCACCCCCCACTGACTTACAGCAGAAGACAGAGCATGTGCACAGAACTCGAGGATTCCTGATAGAGCAGGGTCGGGGGGGTGAGGGTGGGGTTTGGTATTTGGCTCTAGCACAAGGGCTAGATGAGAATTCCACAGGTCTATGAATAGCTGCTCTGTGATCATCTATAATTCATGAAGGTCAGTACTCAGCATTTATTATCTGGGGATCAGTCACGACCTATTCATAACCTTCCTCTGCTCTTCATTCTTGAGTTACTATCCTGGACTAAAGGATAAACGATGCAGACAGAGTGACAAGGTTTAACCTGTGACCAGCTGGCACCCGATTTCCAATTTGAAATTATGACAGTGGGAAGGAAATACACAATACCCATATACAATGAAGTAATTATCTTTGTCCTCAAGCAGCCCATGTATTGCTGATCTCATAGAGGGATCAGAAGTAGAGAGAGTAAGCAGTTTCAAATTCTTGGGTGTCAATATCTTTGAGGACCTGACCTGGTCCCAGCAGTTATAAAGAAGGTAAGACAATGGCTCTACAGTTTTTCTAAAGGAGTTTGAGATTTGGTTTGTTACATAAAACACTCAAACTTCTGCAGATGTACCATGGAGAGCATTCTGATTGACTGCATCACCATCTGGTATGGGGGGTGGGTGGGGGAGTGCTACTGCACAGGCTCAAAGTAAGCTGCAAAAAATGGCAAAATTAGTCAGCTCCATCTTAGATACTAGCCACCATAGTATCCAAGATATCTTCAAGAAGCGGTGCCTCAGAAAAGCACTGTTCATTAATAAGGACCCCCACCATCCAGGAAGTGCCCTCTTCTCATTGTTACCATCATGAAGGAGGCACAGAAGCCTGAAGGTACACAATTAATGATTTAGAAACAGTTTCATCCCCTCTGCTATCCGATTTCCAAATAGACATTGTACCCATGAACACTACCTCATTGCTTTTTTCCATTTCTGTTTTTGCACTCCGTATTTTAATTTAACTATTTAATATACATCTATATATTTACTGTAATTCATAGTGTATTCACAACACATGCTGGTGATATTAAACCTGATTCTGACCTCTGTGGAGATGACTTGTTGCTTAGCATCTTCAAATCAACAATGCCCTTGGATACCTTGCAAACTGTCAGTAATGTAAGCTCAGCTCTGACCAGTCACTGTGATATGAGAACAGGAGAAAGAGGAAGAGCAAGAGGAGGAGCATTGTTGCAGGAAAGTAGCATCCATCAATAAGCACTCCCACCATCCAAACATCCTCTCTTCCCACTGTTGTCATTAGGAAGAAGGTACAGGAGCCTCAGGACCCATTCCACCAGGTTCAGGAACAGTTATTACCCTTCAACTATCAGGCTGTTGAAACAAAGGGGATAACTTTACTTAGCCCAACAATTAAGTAATTCAACAACCTATGGACTCACTTTCAAGGACATTACAATTGATATTCTCGATATTTATTATTTATTTATTCACTATTCTCATTATTATTTTGTTGTTTTTTTTGTACTTGAACAATAATTTGTTGTCTTGTGCACAATAGCACTTTGTCCATCTTCATTGTGTGCAATTTTTCATTGATTCTGGTGTGTTTCTTTGTATTAACTGTGCATGCTCACAAGAAAGTGAATCTCCAGGTTATATGTATATGGTGACATATGTGTACTTTGCTAATAAATGTACTTTGAACTTTGAACTTTGCACAAAAGAAGAAGAAAGAGAGCAGGCCACAATAGGAGCTATTCCCCAGGCAGCCAGCGGACATTGATCATGCACTTAAACTTTTCAGTCCGGATTATATCCTCGTTCTGATCGATCTTATTTTACCTTCACTCTGGTGTTAATTAATGTTAATGCCACTTTCCCACAACCAACAAAAAAAAACACATTAAAGCATTATGTTAAATGATCAGCCGTACAAACCCTGGCCCATAAGCCTTAGGCCTAGTGTACAACCCTCCTATGTCTCCCAGTAACTCTAGTTTGACTGAAGGAAGACTGTTTGAAGTAAAGAATGTTTCAGATACTATCACACCGCAACCATCAGCGTCTCCAGATTCAGAAAATCTGGCAATGGATTGCAATGCTTTACCTGAGAGAGGCTGACGCTGGAGGAATTACAACTGCAGTTATCCTGAGACTGAACAGTCGCGGTCAGAGTTTAGAGAGCAGCAAAGTTGAGGTCTCACTACAAGGCTCAGTATTGATGGCCATGATGTGCCTGCTGCTGAAGTTATGGTACCAGTGCTCGGACTCTGCCCACAAGTGATCAGATGCAGCTGGCCACCAATGCTGGAAAGAATGGTCAGGTGGTCATTGCACAACCCATTTCCCTGATGTTTTATGAAGGATAACAGCACAAGTTACCAGCTCATGCCTAAATATGGATCAGGTCTAGCTATTGACATTGGGCTGTTTCCTTACAAGAAAGATGAAATACCTGATATAGTTAAGTATGGGAAGGATCCTTATGAAGTCATCCTGCGAAGTGCAGTACCTTGGATGACTGTATTTCCACACACAATCATCACATCCATTGTCCATCTCTCCTGACTGGATCCCACAGGTAATGGAACTCCATCCTTCTTTCTTCGAAATTTTGACTAAGTTTTTTGAAGCTCTAATATAAACTTACTGGTATAAACGAGAAGTATTGATCTCTGTAGTTATGCAATGAAGGTGATTGGCTAAATCGACCACCAATACCTTATTACTAGTTTTTTCTCTATGCTCTAATTTAGTCCCTCAGCGTTAGATCTAATTGTGGAACTAATATTTTAGTCATGTGCTTCAAGGGGAAATTGTATCATTAATAATGGTATTTCCTCGATTCATAATACTCATAAATATTCATTCTGCATATGAAATACTGTTGTAATTTAAGAGGTGAACAATCAGAACTGGTCCTTTTTATGGCAAACAATGGAGGTTGGAGTGGGTGAAGGGAGATAACAGCTTCAGAGCTCCTATAGATATGGACTATTAGAGGAATACCTGCAACACAGGCTAAAGGCTGAATCAAGGGACACAGGAAAACAGGATACGTCATGCACCTCTGAGTATGTATTGAACAAGAAGTAGCTTTTCAGCAAAAATCATAAAAGGATATACTTTAGAGATTAAATATTAAACATTCTGCGGTGGTTTAAGATGCACATTAAGATACTTCTAATGCATTTTTTACTAAATAAATCCATAACATATTGAAAACACACTTCCCATGATAATGACACAAGACTTTTAAGTTTCAAAGCACTTTAAATCTGTATGATAATCGAATGGATGGGTATGAAAAAGCAAAGATATTTCAAGGTGATAACAAAGTTACCGAGTTTGTGAAACAGTTTACTCTGGTTTTTATGGTATGAGAACTGTATAGTTTCCATAAAAAGATATTGATTGACCCCAGTTTTCACTGGGATTGGTCTAGAATGGACCTAGTGTTCAAAAGCAACACAGGTATGTCATCTTGTAGCAAACATAAAATTAAAATGAATTTGAGAAAGGAAGTGATCAGACAGTCTCAATCAATTGATTTTCTAGAGACAAAGTGGACCATAACCAGTGATGATGAAGGACAGGCAATATACTGTATTTCCAACTCTTGATGGTTTACAATTTGGGAATGAACTTGAAGGTAATGTTGTTCATAGAGTAGAGTCGTAGAGACTTAGAACACTAGAGCACTGAAACTATCTGGTCCCTTAGCATATCTGATCCATGCTGAACTATTAATCTGCCTTGTCCCATCAACCTACACCAAGTCCATAGCCATTCATACCCTTCCCATCCAAGTACCTATCCAAATCTCTCTAAAATGTTGAAATCAAACCTAAATACATCACTTCTTCTGGCAGCTCATTCCACACTCGCCTCCAAAGTGAAAAAATTCACCTTGACATTCAAAGGTTCAAAGGTCAAATTTAATGTCAGAGAAATGTATACAATATACATCCTGAAATGCATTTTCTTCGCAAACGTCCACGAAAAACAAAGTGCCCCAAAGAATGAATGACAGTTAAACATGAGAACCCCAAAGTACCCCACCAGCTCCCCCCTCCTGCATGTAAGCAGCAGCGAGCAACAATCCCCCCTCCCCTCACCAGCAAAAAGAAACGCATCGGTACCATCACCAAGCCCAAGCGTATGCTAAGCAATAGCAAAGACACAGACCAAAGTTACCTCAAAAGCTTTGCATTTCATCCAACAATCGACAAACCAAAAGTTCTCTCTCTCCCTGGCAAGGGAGAAGGAGGTGTCCCCCATTTTCACAGCAAGTGGCAGACATAACAACAACCCGCTGGCTTATCATGTTAAAAGTCTGTCTCATCTCTTTTTTCGAGCTCTGTGTCTAAAAATCGCAAAGACCTCGGGTCTTTGGACCCACAGTGGAAGATTTTCCGGCCTCCACGATGACACAAAAGTCTCCTGCCGTGACACTGACCCGTGATCCGCCTGTCTCCAGAGCCCCGAGATTTTAGGCTTCTGAACACGATCGAGATTCTCAGGCCAAACCCTTGGTATGTCGAATAATGGCCAGTCGTGGAACCCCGAGAATGGGTCCCATTCCCGCAAAGAACCGAAGCGTGTGTGTAACTCCAGGTCAGGGTCTTCAAAACAACCCTGAAAGGGAAAAATAGAGATCTTAAAGGTAGAAATAGAGCTGTTTTTGAAGCTGCAAGCAAAGGAGTCGCCGTTAGGTGCCAACATCCCTCCTAAGCTCCCCTTTAGATATTTCACCTTTTACTCTTAACCCATGACCTCTAATTCTAATCCTACCCAGACTCAGTGGAGAAAGCTAGTTTATATTTACTCCGTCTATACTCTTCATAGCCTCTCTATAATTCAGGTCCTCATGGCCTGACAAAATCCTTGTCAATTTTATCTGTACTCTTTCACACTTTCCTCTAGGTATCATAGATGATCAAATCTGCATGTAGTACTCCAAATTAGGCCTCATCAGCATCTTTTCCAACTTCAACAGAACATCCTAACTCCTGTACTCAATGCTTTGATTAATGAAAGTCAATGTGGCAAAAGTTCTCGTCAAGGCCCTATCTACATATGCCATCACTTTCAAGGAATTATGGATCTATATTTGCAGATCCCTCTGTTTGATCTTACACCTCATTGCCACATCATTCACTATGTAGGTCCTGCCCTGTTTTTCCTCCCAAAGTGCAACACCTCACACTTGACTGTCCTAAATTCCATCTGCCATTTCTCTGTGTATTTTTTCAGCTGGTCCAGATATCGCTGCAAGCTCTGATAGCCTTCCTCACTGACCACTACACCCCAGTCCTGGTGTCATCTGCAAATTTGCTGATCCAGTTTGCTACATTATCATCTAGATCTTTGATATATATGACAATAAACAATGGATCCAACCCCAATCCCTGTGGCACACCAACAGTTACAGTCCTCCAGTCAAGTTCAGCCATCTATTACCACTCTGCTTCTCCCATAAATACAATATGTAATCCTCTTATACTGATTGTCAGGCAAATGAACCTTTATAATGAACCTCCCATGTGGGCCTTGTCCACATGGGAGGTTCCTCGAAAAACTCTATAAGATTGGTTAAACATAACCTATCATGCATAAGCAACACAACTCAAAGTTGCTGGTGAACGCAGCAGGCCAGGCAGCAGCTCTAGGAAGAGGTACAATCGAAGTTTTGGGCCGAGACCCTTCGTCAGGTCTCGGCCTGAAACGTCAACTGTACCTCTTCCTAGAGATGCTGCCTGGCCTGCTGCGTTCACCAGCAACTTTGAATTGTGTTGCTTGAATTTCCAGCATCTGCAGAATTCCTCATGTTTGCTATCATGCGTAAATCCATGTTGATGATTCCTAATCAATTCCCGTCTATCCCAATACGCAGATATGGAAGGTATTATTAGAATACCTTCCAATAAATTGCCCACTGTTGATGTTAGGTTAACCGGCCTGTAATTTCCCAGCTTACTCTTAGATCCTTTCTTAAATAATGGAACATAATAAGCTACAGTATCCTCCAATCATCCAGCATCTCACCTGTTGATAAGGACACTTTAAATATCTCTGCTACAGCCTCTGCAATTTCTGCACTAGCCTCCCACAAGGTACAAGGGAACTGTTTGTCAGGCCCTGGGGATTTGTCTCCCCTAATATTCAAAATTCTCCAAATTAGGCTTCATCAATGCCTTATACAACTTCAACAGAACACCCTAATTCCTGTACTCAATACTTTGCTCTATGAAGGCCAATGTGCCAAAAGCTCTCTTTATGACCCTGTCTACCTGTGACTTATTTTCAAGGAATTGTGTATCTACATTCCTATATTCCTAAATGGACAGGCTCCTATTCATTAACTGCCCATATCCTTCCTGTTGATGCAAGCCTCACACTTGGGAAGTGCAATCAGAGTAGTCTGGGCTAGTTGCTACAGGGAATTCTATAGATGGCACTCACTATGTTCCAATGAAGACAGGAATGAAAGTTTATGGTAATGTATTGGAATACCATAAAGCAGCTCCTTTATCCCATGTGGTTTCAAATAACTTGAGAGTTGTTGCATTCATCCAGACAAGTGGAGAATATTATTCCGTATCTCTGGGTTGTAATGCTATATGTGGTCGAAAGGTGGTATGTCAAGAGGTTGTTCACTCTCTACTGGGCACATCTTTTGTAGTTACATTGTTTTGTAACTGTTCCGTTTAAGTATCAAATCAATGTGAGTTGTAGGATGATGAGGAATGAGGGTCTGGTGATGGTAATGACACTGAACGCCATGGGTGGGTGTTTAGTCTCTTTCTTGTTTGAGATGGTGAATGCCTGGCATTTCTACAGCATGGATGTCATTTGCCAATTACCAGACCATGACGAAATGCATACTTGTTCTTCCATACAGCGGGTGGCTGTTTCAATTGCTGAGGTATTTTGAATAGTATTAAATATTTTGCAATTTTCCCCACTTCTGACCTTATGATGGAATGAAGTCCCTTAAAGATTGCTGGGCAGAACACTCCTGATTTAATATCCCAAGGCTGGGTATGTTGATCTAAAACAACATCACCACCTTCCTTTGTGCAGCACATGACTCCAAACACTAGAGAGGTTTCATGTCCATAGATTTCAGTTTTACTAAGATTCCTTGATTCACTCAGGCAGTTCCACAAGGTGGCCCATGGTGATTGTATGTTGGACACCAGACTCCCAAAACATACAGCCTTCCCTGTGCTCCATCATGATAGGAGAACAAATGGAGTCAAAGTTGATTTCATTGTTATATGCATATATACATGTACGTACAGATATGATGGAGATCTTACTTGCAGTAGCAACACTGACACTTCGCATCAGTGATATAACATTCACAAGAAAATCATACATTTTACAAGGAATAGCACAATTAGAACAAAAAAAGAGAACAAAGTCAATTTTAGTGCCAAGTGTCAAAATGGTCATGGTGTCACTGTCCTGCATTGTTTAGGGTTTTGCTGGATGTTTCAAGAACCAAATGGTTGAAGGGAGTAGCTGTCCTTGATCTGAGTAATGTAGGACTTCAGGTTTCTGTACCTTCTGCCCGATGATAGCTGCAAGAAGATGGTAGCATGGTCCAGATACAGTGCAGCACAGTTCAGGCCCTTTCGCCAGTGGTGTTGTGCCAACCTTTTAACCTACTCCAAGATCAATCTAACCCTTCCCTCCCACATGACCCCCTTTTTCTTTTATCTATGTGCATATGTAAGAGTTTCTTAAATGTCCCTTATATATCTACCTCTACCAATATCCCTGACAGTGTATTCCACTTCAAAGTTTCAAAGTTTCATAAGGACAATTTAATGTCAGAAACTATACAATATACATCCTTAAATGCTTTTTCTTTGTAACCATCCACAAAAACAGAGGAGTGCCCCAAAGAATAAACGACAGTTAAATGTTAGAACCCCAGTCTCCCCAGATCTCCCTCCCACACGTAAGCGGCAGCAAGCAACAATCCCCCCCTCCCCCCATTGGCACAAAAAGTCATTGGCACCGCCATCGAGCACTCAAGCATGAGCAAAACAACAGTAAAGACACAGACTTGCAGTTACCCCAAAGACTTCAGCTTTCACATGGAATTTGACATACTGCAGGTTCTCTCTCTCCCTAATAAGGGAGAAAGAGATGTCTCCATTTTCCCAGTGAGCGGGGAGACATTCCAAACAACTCACTGGTTTATGATGTTAAAAGTCCGTTATGTCGCTTTTTTGGAGCTCTGTGGCTGAAGATCGCAAAGATCCTGGGTCTCCAGACACACAGCAGATATCCTGACTCCTCCCATGTCACACGGGTCTCCTGTCATGACACAGACCCTCGATCCACCCATCTCCAGAGCCCCAAGATCCCAGGCTTCCAAATTCGAGCCAGACTCTTAGGCCGAGCCTTTGGCATGCCCAACAACGGCCAGTTATGGAACCCTGAGAGCAGGTCCCACTCCCGCAAAGTACCGTAGTCAACATGTAACTCCGGGTTAGGGTCTTCAAAAGAGCCCGGAAAGAGAAAAATAGAGATATTAAAGATGGAAATAGAGCTGTTTCTGAAGATGTAAGCAAAGGAGTCACTGTTAGACACCATTAACCCTCATAAGCTCCGCCTTCTATACTTGTGGCAGAGCTTCCTGCAGGTAGCCAGTGGTAGGGAGGGAAGCGCCCATGAAGAATTGGACAGAGTCCATTACGGTCTGCAAATTCTTATGTTCCTGTGCATTTGAATTGCTCCTAAAGCCTCCTTGAAAATAATGAGAATCTCTGGATCATCAGCATTCAAAATGTTAAAAGAGCATTTGAGATAATATTGATAACCTTGAGCCTGCTCATCAAGATAACATGCAAGCCCCATAAAAATGATAGAAGTAAGGTAGCACCTGAGAAACTACCCACTGATTTGTCATGTCTATTAACTCCAATCCTAAATCTGTCGCAGCCTGGGGGACCCACATTGACCTCATTCGTCATCTTTCTCAGGACTCAAAGAATTGAACTACATTATACTCATCTCTAATGAGCTGTTTAAGAAGTGGATATTTAAAATTATTTAATGTGATATCAAAAAGTTAATTGAGATTGTAAATTAAATCATGCAGTTATAATTACATAATGTTAAGTTAAATATTGCTGTTTTGCACTTGGTGGCATGATTATAAATTTTAATTATTTTTGAAGAGGAGAATGTTGAAGAATTTGGGTGAATTATTGTCGTGTCTTTGCTCACTTCTTGTTGCAGAGACATGACAGTTAAACTCATGATAATGGATTACTGCAAAAATGACTTTAACAAGGATTGTCAAATTCAAATGATAATTATCTTTTTAAATTTTTAATGATTAGCATTATTTGTCAGATGTAAAGTGAAACATCAAAAATAACAGTGAAATGCATCACTTGTGTCAATGACCAACACAGTCAGAGGTTTGTGTTGGCGGGCAGCCCACACATGTCGCCACACTTTTGGCGCCAACATAGCATGCTCATAACTCACTAACCCTAACCCTAACAGCATTCCTTTGGAATATGGGAGGAAACCAGGGCACCTGGAGGAAACCCACACATGGTCATGTTGAGGACATACAGATATCGTACCTCAGAGACAGTGGCAGGAGTTGAACCCAGGTCACTGGGGCTGTAAAGTGTTGTACTAACAGTTATGTCACTGTGTCAATCATTTGTCTCAATCTGTTTATTTTTCTGTATGAAATTGCTAGTGCAGACCAACTTGAGAGTCCAATGAACTGTTTGGTCCTCTTTTTTAAAGAATATTAAGTCATTGGAAGATGTACAAAAAAAAATTCAAAGATATAGAGATGTACAATACAAAAGAAAGTTCTTAAGGCAACCTCATCCACCCTACTCTAATTCTATTTGTCCTCTCACTTGGAAGATCCCAGTATGGAAGGATTATGTTATCAAGAAATGTCTGCATTTATTGCAGTTCTACAGGATGAGATGCAACCTTACTGACCTACATATGACTCTTTGGAGGAGTAACAGGGTGAATGCTGGGACAATATTCTTTTTCTGCAGAGTCTAAGACCACAGGGCACAGTTACTGTGAAAGGGGATGGCAGTCTAAGACAGAGAAGTGAAGGAGATCTTTTCAGGGTTTGTGAAACTTTGGAAATTTCCTTTCACCAGGAAGCTGGGAAAGATAAACCATATAACACAGGCTGAGCTGAGGTGGATAGATTTTGAATTGATCAAGGAATCCAGATTCATGTGGTGGAATGCTCTGCTCTTGTTCCAATTTCGAATGATATTATGGGCTTATGTCTACATTTAGGTTTTTGAGCTCACATTTTTACTTTTCATCACTCCATTGCAAATTTGCATTTATTCTGAAGTCTTTAATGGTATATTTTCAGTCACAGTTGTTTGCTATTTTCTGAGTACTCCCCTTGAAAAGATGGGTGCAACGTACCCTTTCCTCTCCACTATCATGCTTCAGACGATGTTCACATATTTTTCTACAGAACCTAATTGCAGTGTTGATATGCTTCCCTTTTATTATAGACTGGAATTACAGGTATATTAACTGTCTTTGGTAGATCCATTAAAAACCTGTATTGTTCAATTAACATGTTACGTAATATGCAATGAGCAGATGAGTAACAATGAGGCAACCAATAATCTGTTGGAGGATCTCAGTGAGTCGACCAGCATCCATGCGGAGAAAGGAACATCAGGTTCAAGTTTTTGTCTTGGCATACACATATGGTTATAAATGACGTAAAAATTAGCTTCAACAGAGTACAAGACAAGGACAAACAGAAGTTAGCATAAACTTCAGTTATACGTAACCTATATGGGTGCAATATAAAATAAACATGACACTAATGTGAAATTGAGAGAGAGAGAGAGAGAGAGAGAGAGAGAGACCTGATGTAGATTTTCAACCCAAAATATCAACAATTCCTTTCTCCCCACGGATGGCACTGGACTTGTTGAGAATCTCCAGCAGGTTGCTTGTTCCGGATTCCAGCCACTGCAGTCTCTTGAGCCTTCAATAAATATGCCTTGTTTAACTGAATCATGACTTCACAAATACATAATGGGACATTATATATACATCAAACGAGACTGATTAATTCAAAAGGAAGGACATTAACTCATAAATTTTTTGAATCTTAAACTCATGCAATAGGCTACACATTCTAGTCAATATCACAAAGAGTTACAGCTGCTGTGTTCCTGTCTAATATTATGACTACACACATATATTTCCATATTTCCATATACATATATTTCCAAACAGATAGTTGTGCTACAGTATACCTCTTTTGTTCCCTTTTATATATTCAGCATTGCCCTTGGTACTAATGTCAGCATTAGAAGCATGTTACATAGCTACAAATTATTTTCCTTTTAACTGAATAACAACTATCAGTTTAGTCCATTGAATCATTTCTGGAGTCCTCCCCATTATAGGTTGGCTCGGTTTCAACAGTTAAAATCTAACGTGAACTTACACTGTCTATGAGCAACCTGAACCTGAGTCAATGTGCTTAATTTTTTTTCCAGAGCAGACCAAGAAGCATTTGTGGAAAAGAATAAAATGGATTTTCTGTGACTTGGAGCAAGAAGGCTGCAGGTGAATGGCTGAAGGATTTCCGGAGTGAAGTTAGTTTTACTACTCGAGGTAAAAGAGAGGCAAGACTGCGCAGGCGTGTGACGTCAGCCAGTAGAGCGGGAGAAGTTTAAAAAGAAGACTGCCATTTCCAGCGGGCAGTGGAGTGAGAGGTAGAAGAGTACTAGGCCTTGGCTCAACAGGCTTAGGCAGTAACAGGATGAGGCAAGGTAGGTTTACCTGTGTTAGTTGCGGAAAGGAAGTAGTAAGTGTGTGAGGCCGGTTTTCTGTGCTTGCTGTCAGATGTGGGAGGTGCTGGAGTCTCCCAGCCTCCCAGACGGCCATATCTTTACCCGATGCGTCGAGTTGAAGCTCCTAACGGACCACGTAGGGAACTAGAGATGCAGTTCGATAACTTTCGTCTGGTCAAGGAGAACAAGGAGGTGATAGAAAGGAGTAATAAGCAGGTGGTCACACCGGGGCCACGGGAGACAGACAAGTGGGTCACAGTCAGGAAAGGGAAGGGGAAGAGTTAGGTACTAGAGAGTACCCCTGTGGCTGTCCCCCTGAACAACAAGTAATCCTGTTTGAGTACCATTGGGGGGGACCTACCTGGGGGAAGCAACAGTGGCTATGCCTCTGGCACAGAGTCTGGCCCTGTGTTCTCAGAAGGGTAGGGAAAAGAAGAGAAAGGCAGTAGTGATAGGGGACTCTATAGTTAGGGGGTCAGGCAGGTGATTCTGTGGATGCAGGAAAGAAACTCAGATGGTAATGTGCCTCCCAGGTGCCAGGGTCTGGGATGATTCAGATCGCGTCCAAGATATCCTGCAGTGGGAGAGAGACCAGCCAGAGGTTGTGGTACATACTGGTACCAATGACATAGGTAGGAAAAGGGAAAAGGTCCTGAAAAAAACACTACAGGGAGGAAGTTGAGAAGCAGGACCACAAAGGTAGTAATCTCAGGATTACTGCCTGTGCCACGCGACAGTGAGTATAGGAATAGAATGAGGTGGAGGATAAATGCGTGGCTGAGGGATTGGAGCAGGGGACAGAGATTCAGATTTCTGGATCATTGGGAACTCTTTTGGGGCAGGTGTGACCTGTACAAAAGGACGGGTTGCACTTGAATCCCAGGGGGACCAATATCCTGGCAGAGAGGTTTGCTAAGGCTATTAAGGAGAGTTTAAACTAGAATTGTTGGAGGGTGGGAACCGAACTGAAGAGACTGGGGAAGAGGCGGTTGGCACACAAATAGTGAAAGCTTGTAGACAGTGCAAGAAGGAGGATAGGCAGATGATAGAGAAGGGACACACCCAGACCAACGGTTTGAGATGTGTCTATTTTAACGCAAGGAGTATTGTGAACAAAGTGGATGAGCTTAGAGCAAGAATCAGTACTTGGAGCTATGATGTGGTGGCCATTACAGGGGTAAGTTTTTTACTCAGAGAGTGGTGAGTGCGTGGAATGGCGATGATGGTGGAGGAGGATAAAAGTCTCTTAAGAGTCTTTTGGATAGGTACATAGAGCTTAGAAAACTAGAGTGCTATGGGTATGTCTAGTAATTTCTAAGTTAGGGACATGTTCAGCACAACTTTGTGGGCCGCAGGGCCTGTATTGTGCTGTACATTTTCTATGTTTTATGTAAACATTGCTATTGATCAAGAACAGAGGTCACATCTGACAATACTAAGCAAATTATCTTAATCTTTCTAAATGTTGTAGGCCAGCTGACAGAACTGAATATTACCTGATGGAGAGTATTATTTCAAAATGTACTGTACAACAGAACTGATTTTAAACAACATATACCATATAATTTTGATATTTACTTTGTTATGTATTTGAAAGGATTTGGTTTGTCCGCAAGGATTCTCTCATACTTCTACAGATATGCTATAGAAAGTATCCTAACAGGTTGCATCTCAGCCTTGTGTGGTAACTATTCAGTTCTCGACTGACAGAGGCTTCACTCTCTGAAAAGGTCTATTGCTAATTATGACTTCAAAACAAGGTTTGGTGGCTTGCTCGTACAACTTGTGCAAGTGCTGCAGTAATTTACAAATGTTCTGGAAATTACTGCCCAAGGAGTGCCAATAAGCAAAACTTATTGTAATTGTAAGTGCTTTGGATTTCTAGCATCTGCAGATGTTTTCATGTTCTTGTAATTGCTTTCATATTAAGGATTTCCTGTGTTCAGGGAAGTTTCCTTAATCAGTACATAGAAGTCCCAACTAGTGGGAGTGTGATACTAGATCTTCTATTAGGCAATGAGACAGGACAGGTGACAGAAGTTTGTGGAGAGGAATACTTTGCATTAAGTGATTATAATGCTATTAGTTTCAAGATAATTATGAAGAAGGATACGTCTGGTCCTTGGGCTGAGATTCTAAATTGGAGAAAGGCCAATTTTTCTGGTATCAGAAAAGATCTGGCTGGTGTGGATTGGGATTAGTTGCATTCTGGCAAAGTTGTTTTTGATAAGTGGGAGGCCTTCAAAAGTGAAATTTTGAGAGTACAGAGTTCGTATGTTTCTGTCAAAATAAAAGGCTCAGATAACAGGTTTAGGGAACCTGTTTTCCAGAGATATTGTGGCTGTAGTTAATAAAAAAAGAATGAGATACATATGCTATAGAGAAAGGAAGGAACAAATGAGGTACTTGAGGACTATAAGAAGCAGAATAGAACACCGAAGAAGGATACCAGGAGAGCTAATTGAAGGTATGAGGTTGCTCTAGGAGAGTAGGTGAAGGAGAGTCCTTAGGGTTTCTCCAGATATATAAAAGTCAAAAGGATAGCAAGAAACAAAATTGGTCCTCTGGAAGTCAGAGTGGTCATCTATGCATGGATCTGAAACAGATGGGGGAGATCTTAAATGGAGTTTTTGCATCTATATTAACTTGGCAGACAGACACAGAAGGGAGGCAAAGAAGCAGTGAGGTCATGGACCCCATGTAGGTTACAGAGGAGGAGGGCTTATGCACCTACCTTGCTGTCTCTGGACAAAGTGGGTGCATAAGTCCCAAGGGTCTGTTCCGTCAGATGCTGTAGGACACTAATGCAGAAATTGTAAGGTTCTTGGCAGAGATATTTAAAGTGTTCTTTATCAAAGGTGAGGTATCAGAGAATTGGAGGATAGCTAATGTTATTCCATTGTTTAAGAAAGGCTCTAAGAATAAGTCAGAAAATTATTGGCCGGTGAGTTTAACTTCAGTAGTGAGTAAGATAATGGAAAGTTTTCAAAGGTACTGGACATGAAATTATATATATGTCCTGATTAGGAATAGTCAACATGACTCTGTGCACAGTAGATCGTGTCTGAGCAATCTTATAGAGTTTTTCAAGGAAGTTACTAGGAAATTTAATGAAGGTAAGGCAGTGGATATTGGCTACATGGACTTTAGCAAGGTCTTTGATAAGGTCCCACATGAGAGGTTGGTCAGGAAGGTTCAGTCTCTTGGTATTCAGGATAAGGTAATAAATAGGAATAGATCTTGACTTCACGGGAGAAGCCAGAGAGTGGTAGTAGATGTTGCCTCTCTGACTGGAGACCTGTGACTAGCGGAGTTTCATCTATGTCAAGAATCTGAATGATAATGTGGTAAACTGGATCAGCAAATTTGCAGATTACACCAAGTTTGGTGGTGTAGTGGACAGCAAGGAAGACTGCCAAAGCTTGCAGCTGGATCTGAACTAGCTGGAAAAATGGCAGATAGAATTTAATGCAGACAAGTGTGAATTGTTGTAGTCTGGGAGGACAAATCAGGGTAGACCTACACAGTGAGCTCTAAGGCACTGATAAGTGTGGTAGGTCAGAGAGATCTGGGAATGCAGATCCATAACTTCGTGAAAGTTGTGTCACAGAGAGATAGAGTCATAAAGAAAGCTTTTGGCATTTTGGCCTTAATAAATCAAAGCACTGAGTACAGGAGTTGGGATGTTATGCTGAAATTTCATAAGATATTGGTGAGGCCTAATTTGGAGTATTGTGTGCAGTTTTGATCACCTACCTACCGGAAAGAGTGCAGAGAAAAATTACAAGGATATTGACAGGACTTGAGGACCTGAGTTATAGGGAAAGTTTGAACACTTTAGGACTTGAGGGGAGATTTGATAAAGGAATATAAAATTATGAGAGGTGTAGATAATGTAAATGCAACCAGGCTTTTTCCACTGAGATGAAAACTAGAGGTCATAGGTTAAGGATGAAGAATAAAATGTTTAAGGGGAATATGAGGGAAAACCTCTTTACTCTCACCATCCTCTGAGTAAAGAGGTTTTCCCTCATATTCCCCTTAAACATTTTATTGAGTGTTGAACAAGTTGCCAGTGGAAGTGATAGATGCAGGTTTGATATCAACATTTAAGATAAATTTGGATAAGTACATGGATGGAAAAGGCATGGAGTGCTATGGTTCAGGTTTCTGTCAGTGGGACTAGGCAGATTAATAGTCTGGCACTGACTAGGTAGGTTTGTTTCTGTGTTGTAGGGCTCTATGACTATAACTATGATATCTATGCTGAATGCTTAGAATGAGGGTCTAGTTTAAGAGTGAGACATGTTTTTTTCATTAAAACCTATCCTTGCATTAACATGCTCATTGTGTTTTTAGATTATGCCTTAGGCAAAAACAGATTTTTTTTTTTCTCCAGGCAATGATTTGGATGACAAAATTGATGGTTTTGTGGCCAAATGTCTGCTTGATACAAAGGTAGGTGGAGGGGCAGACAGTGTTGGGGAAGTAGGGTGTCTGCAGAAGAACTTAGACAGACTTGCAGAATAGGCCAAGTGCAAATCGAATATAGTGTAGGGGAGTGCATGGTCATGCACTCGGCAGGAGGAATAAAGGCATGGACAATTTTCTAAATGGAAAGAAAATTCAAAAATCACAGGTGAAAAGGCACTTGGAAGTCTTTATGCAGAATTCTCTCAAGGTTAACTTGCAGGCTGAGTTGGAGGTAATGAAGGCAAATGCAATGGTAAAAATTCATTTTTAGAGGACCAGAATATAGTAGCAAGGATATAATGCTGAGCCTTATAAGGCATTGCTCAGACGTCACATGGAGTATTGTGAGTAGTTTTGGGCCCCATCTAAGAAAAGCGGTGCAGGCATTGGAAAGGGTCCGGAGCAGGTCCACGAGATAATCCCATGAATGAAAGGGTTAACATATGAGGAGTGTTTGATGGTTCTTGTCTTGTGCTCACTGGAATTTAGAAGATGGGGGTGGGGAGGAGGGTATTTCATTGAAACCTATGGAATATTGAAAGGACTAGATAAGTGCACTTGGAGAGGATCTTTCCAATAGCTAGGGAGTCTAGGACAAGAGGACACTGCCTCAGAAGAGAGGGACATCCATTTAGATATGATATGAGGAAACAATTCTTTATTTAGAGTGTGGTGAATCTGTGGAATTCATTGCTGTAGATGGTTGTGCAGGCCAAGTCACAAGATGGAGTTCGATTAATCAGGGCATTAAAGGTCACAGGGAGAAGGTAAGAGAATAGGAATGAGAGGGATAATGTGACAGCCATTATAGAATGGATCAACCACTCATTAATTTCTAGTGAAGTCAACAAATATAAACAGAAATGAGAGAAAGGTAGAATTGGAGCAAATTATAGGAAGTCCAAAGACAATGTTATCCTTATTGTCTTCACAGCAGGTTAATCATGCTGAGAAGTAAAGCAATGAGCCATTTCACTATCAGGGCAACCACTTGTATGTTTCATAGAAACATACATAGAAAATAGGTGCAGGAGTAGGCCATTCGGCCCTTCGAGCCTGCACTGCCATTTATTATGATCATGGCTGATCATCCAACTCAGAACCCCGCCCCAGCCTTCCCTCCATACCCCCTGACCCCCGTAGCCACAAGGGTCATATCTAACTCCCTCTTAAATATAGCCAATGAACTGGCCTCAACTGTTTCCTGTGGCAGAGAATTCCACAGATTCACCACTCTCTGTGTGAAGAAGTTTTTCCTAATCTCGGTCCTAAAAGGCTTCCCCTATATCCTCAGACTGTGGCCCCTCGTTCTGGACTTCCCCAACATCGGGAACAATCTTCCTGCATCTAGCCTGTCCAATCCCTTTAGGATCTTATACGTTTCAATCAGATCCCCCCTCAATCTTCTAAATTCCAACGAGTACAAGCCCAGTTCATCCAGTCTTTCTTCATATGAAAGTCCTGCCATCCCAGGAATCAATCTGGTGAACCTTCTTTGTACTCCCTCTATGGCAAGGATGTCTTTCCTCAGATTAGGGGACCAAAACTGCACACAATACTCCAGGTGTGGTCTCACCAAGGCCTTGTACAACTGCAGTAGTACCTCCCTGCTCCTGTACTCGAATCCTCTCGTTATAAATGCCAGCATACCATTCGCCTTTTTCACCGCCTGCTGTACCTGCATGCCCACTTTCAATGACTGGTGTATAATGACACCCAGGTCTCGTTGCACCTCCCCTTTTCCTAATCGGCCACCATTCAGATAATAATCTGTTTTCCTATTTTTGCCACCAAAGTGGATAACTTCACATTTATCCACATTAAATTGCATCTGCCATGAATTTGCCCACTCATCCAACCTATCCAAGTCACCCTGCATCCTCTTAGCATCCTCCTCACAGCTAACACTGCCACCCAGCTTCGTGTCATCCGCAAACTTGGAGATGCTGCATTTAATTCCCTCATCCAAGTCATTAATATATATTGTAAACAACTGGGGTCCCAGCACTGAGCCTTGCGGTACCCCACTAGTCACCGCCTGCCATTCTGAAAAGGTCCCATTTATTCCCACTCTTTGCTTCCTGTCTGCTAACCAACTCTCCACCCACACCAATACCTTACCCGCAATACCGTGTGCTTTAAGTTTGCACACTAATCTCCTGTGTGGGACCTTGTCAAGAGCCTTCTGAAAATCCAAATATACCACATCCACTGGTTCTCCCCTATCCACTCTACTAGTTACATCCTCAAAAAATTCTATGAGATTCGTCAGACATGATTTTCTTTTCAAAAATCCATGCTGACTTTGTCCGATCATTTCACCGCTTTCCAAATGTGCTGTTATCACATCTTTGATAACTGACTCCAGCAGTTTCCCCACCATCGACGTTAGGCTAACCGGTCTATAATTCCCTGATTTCTCTGTCCCTCCGTTTTTAAAAAGTGGAGTTATGTTAGCCACCCTCCAATCCTCAGGAACTAGTCCAGAATCTAACGAGTTTTGAAAAATTATCACTAATGCATCCACTATTTCTTGGGCTACTTCCTTAAGCACCCTGGGATGCAGACCATCTGGCCCTGGGGATTTATCTGCCTTGAATCCCTTCAATTTACCTAACACCACTTCCCTACTAACATGTATTTCGCTCAGTTCCTCCATCTCACTGGACCCTCTGTCCCCTACTATTTCTGGAAGATTATTTATGTCCTCCTTAGTGAAGCCAGAACCAAAGTAATTATTCAATTGGTCTGCCATGTCCTTGCTCCCCATAATCAATTCACCTGTTTCTGTCTGCAGGGGACCTACATTTGTCTTTACCAGTCTTTTCCTTTTCACATATCTATAAAAGCTTTTACAGTCCGTTTTTATGTTTCCTGCCAGTTTTCTCTCATAATCTTTTTTCCCCTTCCTAATTAAGCCCTTTGTCCTCCTCTGCTGAACTCTGAATTTCTCCCAGTCCTCAGGTGCACTTTCTCTGGCTAATTTGTATGCTTCTTCTTTGGAATTGATACTATCCCTAATTTCTCTTGTCAGCCACGGGTGCACTACCTTCCTTGATTTATTCTTTTGCCAAACTGGGATGAACAATTGTTGTAGTTCATCCATGCAACCTTTAAATGCTTGCCATTTTTTCCTAATATATTGGACACACTTGAGCTCTGAGAAAATATAATCAGGTGTGGAGTTGAAACTGTATGTTCATTAAAAGCAATAAATTACAGTCATTAAAATTGTATACATTAATAATATAACAAATAATTACTTTTCTATGATTTACGCTAAAAGTTCATGTTAAATTTATCATTTATAATCCCAATTTCTAACAACAACACAAATATCTGTTCAAACTCATTACGGGATTTTTGATATTTCGAGAGATATGATGAATCACATGCTGTTGCAGTTCGTAATTACAATCAATTTGAAATTCATCCTCCGTGACTTATGCCGGATGTGTTCTTCACATTCCGAACTTGGCTCACTGTGAATGAGAGTTACATTGTTTAGGCAAGAAAGGAAATATTTCCATTCCAAATTCTGACCTTATTTTCACAAGTCCTTCTGTATCTTATTTTATTTTACTAAACCAATTCAAAGGAGACGTTGGTAAATTTGTTTGCTTACATTTGTAAATTCACAAAATTTCTGTGATATTACCACAAAAAACACAGTTACACAAGAGAAAAGAATTGTTTATTTTTGAGCTACTGGATTTTTGGGTGTTGTAGAACTGTAAAGAAATGCTGGCTGATGACTCAATGACTCAATCAGTGTGTAAGGAAAACATAATCACATGAGATTCTGGAAATGCTGGATATCCAAAGTAACACACACAAACTGCTGGAGGAGCTCAGCAGATCAGGCAGCAGCTATGAAAAGAAATAAAGAGTTGGTATTTTGGGCCAAGACTTTTCATCAGGACTAGAGAGTAAGGGTGAAGAAGCCAGAATAAGAAGATGAGGGGAGGTGAAGAAATACAAGCCGGAATGTAATAGGAGAGGGGGAAGGTAGGTTCATGGTGGGGAGAGGGAGGATGAAGTGAGAAACACGGAGGTGATCAGTGGAAAAGATGAAGGGCTGAATAAGAGTCTGATACAAGAGGAGAATGGACCATAGGAGAAAGGAAAGGAGGAAGAGCATGAGAGGGGGTGATAGTCAGTTGAGGATAAGACAAGGGGAATGATGAGATCCATAATGAGGAATGGAGAAGGAGAGAATGGGAGGGTGGGGATATTACAGGAAGGTGGAGAAATCAATGTTCATCCCATCAGATTGGAGGCTACTCAAACAGAATATGAGATGTTGATCTTCTGATCATCGTGGCAGTAGAGGAGGCCATAGACAGAAATGTTGGTATGGGTATAGGGAGTGGAATTTAAATGGTTCACCACCAGGAAATCCTCCCTGTTGCAGGCAGAGTGAAGGTGCTCAATAAAGCAGTCCCCCAATCTACATAGGCCTCTCTAATACAGAGGAGGCTGTACTGGGAACACTGGATACAGTAGATAATGCTGACAGACATACAGGTGAAGGTTGCTTCATCTGGAAGGACTGTTTGGGGGCACTGAATTGTGATGAGGCAGAAGGTGAATGGGTCAGTGTAGCACTTGTTCCGCTTGCAAGGATAAGTGCCAGATGGGAGGTTAGTGGGGAAGGACATGTGGAATCATGTAGAGAGTTAAGCCTGCAGAAAATGGAGAGTGGAGGTGGAGAGGTAAGGATGTGTCTGGTGGTGCATCCCATTGAAGATAGCACACATTGTGGAGAATGACGTGCTGGATGCAGAAGTTCATGGGCTGGTAGGTAAAGGATAGTTGGCTGTGTCTGATAATGAAGCAGATTAATAGGAAACATTGGAAGACCTCACCAGATCAAATAGCTTCTGTGAGGAGGGAGATAGGTCTTTAGAACCGGTAAGATTAAAAACAAGCAACTTTTAAGATTAAGAGGGGAAAGGTAGGAGATAACAAGAAAACAAATGTCCCTGTGTCTTTGCCTTCAATCCCAGCAACATCTATATTCAACAGATCATTTTGCATAATTCCTCCCACCTCCAGCAGAATCCACCTACCAGGCATATCTTCCCCTCCATCTCTGGGTAGACTATTATTTAGATGGGGGGAGAATTCAAAATGCAGAGATGCAAAGGGCATCATTGTGCAAGATACCCTAAAGGTTAACCTCCAGCTTAAGTCGGTTGTGAAGAAGGCGAATGTAATGTTGGTATTCATTTCTAGAGGTATACAATACAAGATCAGGGAAGTGATGCTGAGGCTCTATAAGGCACTTGTGAGACCACACTTGGAGTATTGTTTGCGGTTTTGGGCTCCTTATTTTAGAAAGGATATACTGACATTGGAGAGGGTTCAGAGAAGATTCACGAAAATGATTCCAGGAATGAAAAGGTTACTGTATGAAGAACATCTGGCAGCTCATCTGGAGTTCAGGAGAATGAGGGGGATCTCATAGAAACACTCCAAATGTTAAAAGGCCTGAATGGATTAGATATGGCAAAGTTATTTCCCATGGTAGGGGAGTCTAGGACAAGAGGGCACAACTTCAGGATTGAAGGACATCCATTTAGAACTGAGATGTGGAGAAATTACTTTAGTCAGAGGGTGGTAAATCTATGGAATTTGTTGCCTCGAGCAGCTGTAGAGGCCAATTCATTGGGTGTATTTAAGGCAGAGATAGATAGGTTCTTGATTAGCCAGGGCGTCAAAGGGTATGGGGTGAAAGCAAGGGAGTGAGGATGGAAGAATTGGTTCCATTCATGATTGAATGGCGGAGCAGGCTTGATGGGCTGAAAGGCAACTTCTGTTCCTATATCTTATGGTCTTATGGTCTTTCCGGTACTCCTGAGGACCATTCCATCTGTATATCCCAGGTCCAATCTTCATCCCCAGCAACCGCTTCCCTTCACACAGCCTTTTCCAATGCCTCCATCTTTCTTTCCATCAGCCATATATGAAGCAACAATTTAGTTCCACCCTTCCAATTTAATTACTCACAATGCAATAGTGCTTTCTCCATATCTTGTTCATTTCAGAATTAGAATCAGAATCAGTTTTAATATCACTGGCATATGCCATGGAATTTGTTGTTTTGTGGCAGCAGTACATTGTAGTACATAACTAAAATGACTTTAAATTACAATAAGAAATACATATAAATATTAAATTAAATAAGCGTAAAAAGAGGTAAAACTACTGAGGTCATGTTTATGGATTCATTGTCCATTCAGAAATCTTATGGTGGAGGGGAAGAAGCTGTTCCTAAAACTTTGAGTTTGTTTCTTCAGAATTCTATGCCTCCCTCTTGTTGGTAGCAATGAGAAGAAGGCATGTCCTGGACGATAAGGTTCTTAATGATGGATGCCAACTTTTGGAGGCATTACCTTTTGAAGGTCTCTTCAATGCTGGGGATGCTAGTGCTCATGATGGATCTGGCTGAACTTACAACTTTTTGCAGTTTTTTTCTGAACCTGTTCAGTAGTCCCTTTATTATATGACAATAATTTTATATATATATATAGGCATCCGTTAGTCTCATGAGACCATGGATTTGCTCCTTGGAAGGTTTCCAGGGTGCAGGCCTGGGCAAGGTTGTGTGGAAGACCGGCAGTTGCCCATGCTGCAAGTCTCCCCTCTCCACACCACCGATGTTGTCCAAGGAAAGGACACTAGGGCACCGGTGTCATTGCAGAGCAATGTGTGGTTAAGTGCCTTGCTCAAGGACACAACATGCTGCCTCAGCTGAGACTCGAATTAGCGACCTTCAGATCACTAGACTGACACCTTAACCATTTGGCCATGCGCCAACATGACAATAATAAGCCAATACAAATAACTCTTTACTGAAGAAACCAAACACAGATTGACTAACCTCTTTGCTTTACCCATCAGCTCAGAGAACCAGGTAGCTTTGATCTCTCAGTTTCCTATCATTTTAATTCATTGCTTCATTCGCTCTGACCTTTATAGCTTGGGCTCCATCATTGCTCCAGTGATACCCAACACAAGTTTAAGGAACAAAATCTCACTGTCTGAGCCAAGTAGATCTAATGGGACCAAATATTGAGTTGAACTATTTTGCAAAATCTCCTTTCTCACTGTCACTCCATAAGAGTTAATTAATGCTTTCTGCTTCCCTTTTTGATTTTTCCCTTCTCCCTCCAAGTTCCTATTTGTAAAGTCATTGTAACCTTGATAGCATTGGTCTGGTCCCATCACAAACATTACATCTGTTCTCACCATCTTTCTCTTCTCTATCACTTAGATTATTTTCTCACCATTGCAGTTCTGATGAATCGTCTTTGACATGAAATGCCAGCTTTTCCTCTCCCCGCTAATACTGCCTGATCTGTTGAGTGCTTCCAGCACTTTGACTTTTTTTTGAGTTCCTGCACCTTCAATTGTTCTGACATTCAATACATCTCTAATGTGATAATGAACATAAGACAGCTACTGTACAAAGAGTTAATTCTTTCTTCACCTGATATTGTGAAGTCAGGCTTTAGGAATACTAAATATGGTCACATACACAATGTAAGTAATGACGAGTTTCTTTGATCATGGCACTGTCAATGTATGAGCAGTAGCTCATCAACACATCACTGTTAATTGACAGAGAATCACTTTTTTGATTTAGGAATGCATTTAACGAGTTTCGACAATTTTCCAGTAGACTGACAGAATTGCATTCTACTTCAGATGCCTTTGGTTCGTAAAATCATCACAACACAAACTGTTAAATTATACATGTCTACCAACCATTCTTATGGTAACCTCTCAATTTATTCTTTGCTTCTGTGCTCTGTTTCATTTTCTGCCTCTCAATTTTGATTTTGTCTACATTTACTCTATGCTCCTTTTTGTAAAGTGGGCAATGACTGAGCTGAAATTCAGCTGCAAGGAATGATGAAATAAGAACAAGCCTATGACTCTGGGCTGATCAATCAACCACTTCATTTGTATCACAGCCTGACTGTTGTACAGAAAATAGCAATTACAATTAATTTGAAATACAGCCAGTCATGTACTCAGATGCATTTGTATATAGTTTTTCCTATTTATGAAAAATATTTAAATTCCATAGTATATGCATTGTATTATTTGCTATTTCTCCTGATATTTTCCCAAAATTATTTTGAATTTAAAGGTAATTTTATTGTTTCTCATTTATTTTGCTTGTGTGTATTTTAAGAGTCAATGTTATGTGAAAAAGGCAATTTTTTCCTCACTTTTCCAATAAGCTGCATCAGTTCAAATTTTCATTTGAATTATTGACTTGGTCTTGCTTCTGAGGAAATGGTCAAATGGGCAATGTGCACACAGAAGTGTAAAATAAATTTCATAAACCAGCAATAAAATCAACTTGCTATATGTGGAATGATCGAAGCGACTCATCGTGCACAGTGGCGCCCGCACTTTGCACAGGAATGTTGATCTGTCACTTGATTGGCTCGTCACTGACGAGATGCCCCTGGCTTTCTGTTTTTATTGACACACAGTAATTATTAACTTGCAAACTAACAGAGTAAAAAGAAAATTGCAGGGTCAAAATAGCTGATTGATTTTTATTTGCTGTGGGTGGAACAGTGTAAATGTGGGACTTAAACGAAAGTCACGAGTTCAATGCTATTATTGGGAAGCTTCTATTACTTTCTATGTGCAAGTCTCAAAGGAGAAAAAAGTATTTGAACAATAGAAAATATTGAGCTGCTTCTGGAAATGCTTTTGAAGAAGAGACTACAATATTTGGTGCATAATTAAGCCCGTATGTGTTTAGGATATTTTGATCAAAAACAAAAATAAAAGATGACCATTGATTTTCTCAGCGACTGCCTCCTTTGAAGATTTGGATATTATATTCATAACTTGAAGAGCTGTTTAATAAATCTTCTATGAAATATTTTGGATAATTTTATTACATTAAAACTGTTACATAAATACATCTTGTTGTTAATTAATTGATCTGGCTCCTAGTTTACAGTTTCCTAGGATATGGGCCGTGGATTTCCCTCTTTAATTCCATTACCCCTCTTCCTTCTCATCCCAGTGCACTTTATAACCTGCAGCTTCATCAAGCAGATGGGATTTAGAGACATGTTTTCTTTGTGTTAGAGAACAGTTTGACATATGTGGAAGGCATGCAGTTTATTGAGTTTATGCTTTCACTTTCACCATTATAGGTTCAAAGAGTCATTGGGCTAATTCTTTACAGAAAGAGGCCATTCAGGCCATCAAGTCCGTTAGTTTTCTTCAGAGTAATCATTCAGTCCCATTCTCTTTACTTATCCCCATCAATCTATTAGGTTATTCTTTTAGGTCCTTCTTTTGTTCAAAACCATTTCTGTCTTTATTATAGTATTTTCCTCATAGGCCTTAGAATCCTGCTTCTTTTTTTATGGGCTTACAGATGTTATTTCAATTAGGTACCCAATTGCTTTTATTTTTAGATTCCTGTTGAATTCATATTCACCACTCTTTAAGGCGGTGCTTTCTAAATTCTAAACATTTGTTGTATAAAAAATAATTTCAACTCATCATGTAAGGGTTACATTAAAGTGTACATCCCAGAATGAGACAAAATACACTGCTGGGCACAAAAGGTGACAATGACTCCAGATAACAGGAATTCTGCAGATGCTGGAAATTCAAGACTCCAGATATTTTGTTGATAGTAGCTCTAGACTCCAGACTGGCTGGGCACAAAAGCTGACAATAACTCCAGACTTTTTTATCTGGTCTCAAATTTTAAATGCCCAGATCTCATGTTCTTCATGAACTTTTTTGTTAACTTACTTTACCATCTGCAGGCATCTGTCTATGGGTGATCCATGTCTACAGTGCACTCTGTTATTAAAGCCCATGTAGAATACACAGCTCATTACATGTTTGAATTTTACTTACCTAAACTGGCTATCCTGTCTTGAAAACTAATGTTTTCTTCCTCCCTGTTCATTACATTTCAAAGGTTTATGCTATAACATTATTCCAAAATTATGTGCTCTGATCCCAAGTCCACATCATTAAAGTATAAAAAAAGCAGTCTGATTCTTGGAGTCATGGAGTAATATAGTCCAACTTATCCATGCTGACCAAGATGCCAATCTAAGCTATTCCCAGTTGCCCTTGTTTGCCCCATATCCCTTCACATCTTTGTTATCTACGTACTTGTCAAAATATTTTTAAAATGTTGTTATTGTACCAGACTGAACCACTTCCATTGTCAATCCATTCCATATATGCATTGCCCTTTATATAAAGATGTTGCCATTCAGGTTCCTTTAACATCTCACCTTAAAACTATGTCCTCCATATTGATTTTCTTTTCCCTTATCTCATGATTTTAAAAACCTCTACTGTTCTTGTACTGAGCACTGGTGATTCCTTTCATGAAAACAGAGCTATTGATGAATATCCACAAAATGCTGGAGGAATTCTGCAGGCCAGGCAGCATCTATGGAAAAGAGTACAGTCGACATTACGTCCAACTGTACACTTTTCCATAGATGCTGCCTGGCCTGCTGAGTTCTTCCAGCATTTTGTGTGTGTTGCTCAGATTTCCAGCATCTGCAGGTTTTCTATTGTTTGCTATTCATCACCATTCTTCTTTTCTGTCCATCTGCCAATGTATGTTCATTCACCATTTTATTACTCAACAACTCAATCAATCCAGTGATAAACAAATTTTCCTTAATAAATCTGTTCTAACTTCCTTTTACTTACCCATTTGTTCAGGCCTTTGCTATGTTTCAGCTGTCAGCTTTAATTGATTACTCTGTAACTGCCACATGCATCTCTGGTGTGTTTGAATGTGGAACTTACCTTTATCAGTTATTACTTCCACAGTATTTGCTTCATCAGTCCATGCACTCATGGGTAGTGCAGTATCACATTTAGAAGCATCACTCCCTCAAGGTTTTGTCATTAATTCAGAGTTGTGCCATCCCATGTAACTCTATGACTCTAAGAATTAAGGACAATTACAGAATTGTGAGCAAAGTATACTGAGTTTTAGAACAGCTATGAAAAAGAATATTGACCACTGCAGGGTAAAAGTCATTCATTGGAGATCCCTCACATTCAGCCTCACATTCAGCCTCCATTGTCTTCTGTGTGGAGTTTGCTTGTTCTCTCTGTGTTTGCAAGGGTTTCCTTCAGATACTCCAGTGTCCTGTCACATATCAAAGACTTGCAAGAAAGGAGACAACTCCGATAACTAGAGCAGGATCTCCCTGCCTGTCTGTTACAAGTCATTGTCAGGGTCCTTATCAATTATCTCTGGCCAATGCTGAAGCGTTGCTCCCCAAGTCACAAGGCGGATTCTGTCCATTTGTAAGTACGTTATTTTTATAGCTTGTCAAACCCAAGAGAAATATAGGCAGCTGCATCAACCAGTCCAGATGGTCTATTTTTGACCATAACATGCAGGCAGCAATCCTAATCCACAGATACAATCTCAATGCATACTGTTATTTTATGAGGCTGTGTCATTGTCCAAAAGTTGTCTTGGTCTTTCTCACAACTGTGCTGCATCTCTTGCAGAGCAAAACCAATCTATTTAACCTATGTCATCTTCACTCTGGATTGGTTTAACCTCTGTTATTATGCAGCTGATGCTTGTGTATGCACACATTGAAAAGCTACGCCCCAAGTCATCATTGATGTGCAGAATGGGCTGTACAGTTAACATCCATAAAAGGGTTAACCTGCACCCAATATGAAACATCATATAAGTTCACACTAGACATGTAGTAAACCAGACCCAGTTCCAGACGAAGGGTCTCAACCTAAAATGCTGACTGTCCATTTCCCTCCGTAAGTGCTGCCTTAACCATTGAGCTCCTCCAGTGACTTTGTGTGTTGCTCCAGATCTAGTGCATTTGCAATGCCTCGTGTCTCCAGTCCCCATGCCTCGGCACAAACCTAATGGCCTACAGGACAGCACTTAATTCTGCTTTCACATATGGTTCTCAGTCATGAACCACATACAAGCAGACACTTCAAAGTAGTGGAGAGGTGGCATCGATGTTGTCTCTGTAAAATCCTCCAAGCCCATTGCTAGGATGTTCAGACAAGCATGAAAGTCCTCTCCAGGATTAACAAACCAAGCAGGAAAGCCCACTAAATTGGTCCCAATGCAATTCACATTGTTTGCTCAAAAGCTGACTCCTGAAACAGGTACTCCATTCTGAGTTCTGTCACAGAAGATTAACAAGCAAATGGAGAAAAATATCAAAACATTCCCATCAACATGGGAATTCCTTTAATATGATCACTCAACATGGAGAAAAACATCTCAGGATGACATGGAGCACTTCAGTCACAAGATTCTTCCTCTCTCAAGGAATGCATTAAATTTTCCAGGGGTGCTCTAACCATCGTCAAGCAATTCCTTTAGAGTATCTATATTTAGATTTTCTGTATTTCTGAGTGATATGAGGGGAAAATATATCACATTCCAAAATGCTCTTTGCAATCTGTACCACCAAATACCTCTTACCCAACCAGTGTCAGATATTGTTGATCCCTTATCAGCCGCCTGAGAACCTGCAAAACTGGAATGGAAGCAACTCATCTCCCATCCCAAGGGGCTGCCTAAGAGACAACTCACTCCAGCATTACGAGAATATTACTCTCACAAAGGTGATGATTCCCAGTGAAGAATGGTCACAATGATCTCACAATGATTTCTCCCTGTCCTACCATTACATCATCTGTAATGCACCTGGTGACATTGTTTGCAATGGATTATGGAGACCTTTATCTTTCTTTCTAATAGTAAAGCATCATGAAGCACTTCCTACCCTTCCTCAACTTGAGCCAACCACACATTTTAGAGGTACAAAGTCAATTCAAGTAAAATAATTCTGAATTAGACAAAGATTATGAAAAGTTTTTGAAGATTTGCAGAGTGTATTTTGTAGATTGACACGTGGAAAGATGTAAAATACATTTCTGCATACTTAACCAGATATATTCTAATATACATTAAATATTGGGAGATGAGAACAATAACCTTTACTTTCCAAAGTTCCCTTTCTCCATTGTTACAATGTTGAATGGATATGAAAATTTAACCCAGCTCCATGGATTCTATCCATTCTTCAAACTACCACTGCACAGGATATAAATAGCAAGATAATCTCTCCAGGATTGTCTGCTAGATAATTCCTGAGAAATCTAAGGATTCCACCTGACGTGATTTTTCATTCATTACAGCTGTTGCCTATGTTTTCCAAACAGTGATGCAGCCCGTTAGTGTCTAAAGAATTAACAAATCTGATATATATTCATGAAATCGGATCTTTCTATTTTGCAATAGGAGTGACTGACACACCACACTATCGAGCAAACATCTTCAAGTTGGCATTTACTTTCAAACTGTGTCCTGTGGACCAAGTTAGACAGATGAAGAATGCAGTCAGCATCAGCAGAGTAAACGGATTCCCTCAGGTGCAAGCTGTCTGAAATACTATGTGATTATATAGGTTCTAATTGAATCCCCAGTTAACCATGTGGTGTTTTGCATTTCAAACTCCATCATATCATAGTAACATTCTCCCTATTATAAACCTGAATTGTCCACAAATAAAGGTCTCCCGTTTGCCATGGATTGAAAACAAAGTGAGTGCTGCTTTTGCTGTAATGCATCTGTTTTCCCATCAATGTTTAGCTGGATGGGTAAGGCCTGGCAGGAGTGCTGTCAAATCTGCATAATACAGTCTGCAGAAAGTGAGAATCGCATGTTCTTGCATTATTAAGGGTACAGGGTCCTACTAAAACATGTGCTTTTAATCCGCACTGCTAATTAGAGACATTTCCTGCCCGCAGCACTGACCAAACCATCATTACGGAGTCAATATTCTCAGCTCATGTTTAACATAGCTTATTAATTATATTTAAACTCTTTAAGGTCTTCTGTACAACCCTGTATATAAATCCTGTGCAAAAATAAGGATATAAATCAAACGACAATATTGCAGTGATGTCAAAGTAACACTTTGTTCTCCTTGTCCAAATTTATAGAGTTCTAATTTCTGTAAAATTTGTATAGGTGTGTGATCCAGAATTGTATTTCTCCCAGGGTACGAGAGTCAACAATAGTCACACATTAAAGGCTTAATAGTTAAAACAAGTTGTTGTTTACATCAGGTCAAATTTTTTTTTAAAAAGGTATTTATCAGTTTTTAACATGAGATGCTGGAAATTCAAAGCAAAACACACAAAATACTGGAGAAACTCAGCAGGTCAGACAGCATCTATGGAAGTAAACAAATAGTTGACATTTTGGGACAAGACCCTTCAGCATGATTGGAAAGGAGGGGGTAAGACATCAGAATAAAAAGGTGGGAGAAGGGGAAGGACAGCTGGAAGATGACAGTGAAGCCAGGTTGGGAAGGGAAAATAAAGGGCTGAAGAGGAAGGAATCTGATAGGAGAGGAGAGTGGATCATAGGAGAAAGGGAAGGAGGAGGGGTCCCATAGGGTGGTGATAGACAAGTGAGGAGAGGCCAGAGTGGGGAATAGAAGAAGAGGGGATGGGGAGGGAAACGTTTTTAATTGGAAAGAGAAATTGATGTTCATTGCATCAGGTTGGAGGCTATCCAGATAGAATATAGGCATTGTTCCTCCATACTTGGCACAAGAGGAGGCCATGGACTGACATGTCAGAATGCAAATGGGAATTAAAATGTTTGGCCATGGGAAGTTCTGCTTTCAGTGGATGGAGAGGAGCTGCTCAACAAAGTGGTCCACCAATTTTTGAAGGGTTTCACCAATGTAGAGGAGGCTGCATAGGGAGCACGAGACACAACAGATAATCCAGCAGTCCTTCCAGGTTAGGCAACACCGCACTTGCAAATCTGCTAGGGTGTATTGGACACCAAAATCCTGAAAATACACAGAAATACAATAAACCCCAAATGCCTGGTTCCTTGCAGACCCACAGTGATCTACCCTGACCTTCCTGTGGTTGTATAACCTCTTATCATTCTGTAAAATGCTCCCACAAAGTCTCCGGTTATTTTGTCATTTATATCTTTTGTAGCCTGGGGAAAAGTACACACTCAGGACAACAAATACTTTTTCGGGTTTTAATTCCGTTATCTGTTTTAGATGTTTTAGTGTCGGAAGAGGGTCTCAGAACAAAACGAATGAATTTACAACCAGTTCCTGCCATTACAATCTCAGTTTAACTTCCGATCCACACCCTTGTGTATCGATGAATTGGGTATGCAGTATAAAAATACATAAAAATATAAAAATTATGACATTATAGCAATTAGTGAAACTTGGCTACAGGAGGGCAGGACTGGCAACTTAATATTCCAGGGTTCCGATGTTTCAGATGTGATCGAGGCAGAGGAATGAAAGGTGGGGGAGTAGCATTGCTTGTCAGGGAAAATGTTACAGCAGTGCTCAGGCAGGACAGATTAGAGGGCTTGTCTACTGAGTCCTTATGGGTGGAGCTGAGAAACAGGAAAGGTATGGCCACATTAGTGGGGTTGTATTATCGACCACTCAATAGTCAGCGAGAATTGGAGGAGCAAATCTGCAGAGAGATAGCAGGCAACTGCAGGAAACATAAAGTTGTGGTGGTAGGGGATTTTAATTTTCCACATATTGATTGGGACTCCCATACCGTTAGGGGTCTAGATGGGTTAGAGTTTGTAAAATGTGTTCAGGAAAGTTTTCTAAATCAATATATAGAAGTACCAACTAGAGGGGACGCGATATTAGATCTCCTATTAGGAAACGAGTTAGGACAAGTGACGGAAGTGTGTGTAGGGGAGCACTTTGGTTCCAGTGATCATAACACCATTAGTTTCAACTTGATCATGAATAAAGATAGATCTGGTCCTATGGTTGAGGTTCTGAACTGGAAGAAGGCCAAATTTGAAGAAATGAGAAAGGATCTAAAAAGCGTGGATTGGGACAGGTTGTTCCCTGGCAAGGATGTGATCGGTAAGTGGGAAGCCTTCAAAGGAGAAATTTTGAGAGTGCAGAGCTTGTACGTTCCTGTTAGGATTAAAAGCAAAGTGAATAGGAATAAGGAACCTTGGTTCTCAAGGGATATTGCAACTCTGATAAAGAAGAAGAGAGAGTTGTATGACATGTATAGGAAACAGGGAGTAAATAAGGTACTTGAGGAGTATAAAAAGTGCAAGAAAATACTTAAAAAGGAAATCAGGAGGGCTAGAAGAAGACATGAGGTTGACGTGGCAGTCAAAGTGAAGGATAATCCAAAGAGTTTTTACAGGTATACTAAGAGTAAAAGGATTGTAAGGGATAAAATTGGTCCTCTTGAAGATCAGAGTGGTCGGTTATGTGTGGAACCAGAAATGGGGGAGATCTTAAATGGGTTTTTTGCATCTGTAGTTACTAAGGAAACTGGCATGAAGTCTATGGAATTAAGTGAGATCATGGAAACTGTACAGATTGAAAAGGGGGAGGTGCTTGCTATCTTGAGGCAAATTAAAGTAGATAAATCCCCAGGACCTGACAGGGTAATCCCTCGGATCTTGAAGGAGACTAGTGTTGAAATTGCAGGGGCCCTGGCAGGTATATTTAAAATGTCGGTGTCTATGGGTGAGATGACGGAGGAATGGAGAATGGCTCATGTTGCTGGATTGTTTAAAAAAGGATCAAAAAGTAATCTGGGAAATTATAGGCCGGTAAGTTTGACGTCGGCAGTGGGTAAGTTATTGGAGGGAGTACTAAGAGACAGAATCTACAAGCATTTGGATAGACAGGGACTTATTAGGGAGAGTCAACATGGCTTTGTGCATGGTAGGTCATGTTTGACCAATCTATTGGAGTTTTTCAAGGAGGATACCATTAAAGTGGATGAAGGAAAGGCAGTGGATGTTGTCTACATGGACTTCAGTAAGGCCTTTGACAAGGTCCCGCATGGGAGGTTAGTTAGGAAAATTCAGTCGCTAGGTATACATGGAGAGGTTGTAAATTTGATTAGGCTTTGGCTCAATGGAAGAAGCCAAAGAATGGTAGTAGAGGATTGCTTCTCAGAGTGGAGGCCTGTGTGACGAAAAACCAAGTTATCAGAAGATTGATGCTAATGAGAGAGAGATAAGTGAGACAATGGAGAAACATTCAAAATGCTAATAAGAGAGAAGAGAGAGATTAACAAGAAAGAAACACATTTCAGAATATTGACAGACCGGTTGCTTTGAACCTGAACTGTTTGAAGTTCGATGGACAGGCGATACCCCAGCAGGGGGATAAAAAGGACAGGTTCGCTAAGGCACGACACACACCACGAGATCACGAGATAACGAGACCCTGGAAGAGTGGTGTACCCCCACAAGTTGGTGAGTGTTTGGAGGTCTGGTTGCGGGACCCGACCATAGATGCACAGGGTGAAAAGGGTACGATCGGTGGGAACCTGGTGTGTGTGTCCACCCTTGCCTGGGTACCGGGTTCACCGCGGAAGAACGGTCGTTTCCGGAACAGAGGAGTCACAGTCGGTGACCGCAGAAGATATAAAAGGGTTTGCCCGAATGCTAACTGCGAAGAACATCATAGGTCTGTTTGAATCAAAATTTGCATGCTCTCTCTCTCTCCAACGGCACAACAGCGATTACTGCGAACTGTACTAAGCTGAACTGAACTCTGCGTCACTTGAGACTGATCATTTTACCCCTAGACTGCGATAGAGCTTGATTGATTCCTATTACCCTAGTTCTGTGTACATGTGTGTTTTATCATTGCTAACCTGTTGCATTTATATCCGTACGATTAGAGTACTGTGTTATTTATTTCTTTAATAAAACTTCATTAGCTTCCAGTAATCCAGACTCCAACTAGTGGTCCTTTTCTGCTGGTTTGGCAACCCCTGTAACTAGTGGTGTGCCACAGGGATCAGTGTTGGGTCCATTGTTATTTGTCATCTATATCAATGATCTGGATGATAATGTGGTAAGTTGGATCAGCAAATTTGCTGATGATACAGGGATTGGAGGTGTATGGAGAGTGAGGAAGGTTTTCAAAGCTTGCAGAGGGATTTGGTCCAGCTAGAAAAATGGGCTGAAAAATGTCAGAAGAAGTTTAATACAGACAAGTATGAGGTATTGCACTTTGGAAGGACAAACCAAGGTAGAACATACAGGGTAAATGGTAAGGCACTGAGGAGTGCAGTAGAACAGAAGAATCTGGGAATACAGATACAAAATTCCCTAAAAGTAGCATCACAAGTAGAGAGGGTCATAAAGAGAGCTTTTGATACATTGGCCTTTATTAATCTAAGTATTGAGTATAAGAGCTGGAATGTTATGATGAGGTTGTATAAGGCATTGGTGAGGCCGAATCTGGAGTATTGTGTTCAGTTTTGGTCACCAAATTACAGGGAGGATATAAATAAGGTTGAAAGAGTGCAGAGAAGGTTTACAAGGATGTTGCCAGGACTTGAGAAACTCAGTTACAGAGAAAGGTTGAATAGGTTAGGACTTTATTCCCTGGAGTGTAGAAGAATGAGGGGAAATTTGATAGAGGTATATAAAATTATGATGGGTATAGATAGAGTGAATGCAAGCAGGCTTTTCCCACTGAGGTAAGGGGAGAAAAAAACCAGAGGACATTGGTTAAGGGTGAGGGGGTAAAAGTTTAAAGGGAACATTAAGTGGGGCTTCTTCACACAGAGAGTGGTGGGAGTATGGAATGAGCTGCCAGATGAGGTGGTAAATGCGGGTTCTTTTTTAACATTTAAGAATAAATTGGACAGATACATGGATGGGAGGTGTATGGAGGGATATGGTCTGTTTGCAGGTCAGTGGGTCTAGGCAGAAAATGGTTCGGCACAGCCAAGAAGGGCCAAAAGGCCTGTTTCTGTGCTGTAGTTTTTCTATGATTTCTATAAAGCAAACCGCACAAAACTAATACACAACTAATACAGTAGTGGCAATTCTACTTGGCCGGTAAGGCAATTTGCGCAAGCTACACTGTCCAATGCCAACGCCTTCACTCATGAAAATCGTTCCTCTTCATGCCCAGTATCTCTGGGAGGAACTTAATCCCAAAGCCCCATCAGCTTCTTCTGCCGAAAACAAAAATAGTCTCCCAACTATCCCCCACGTGCGTAATGACATCACGATCTCCACTTAAAGTCACAGACAACTATTCTAGCATTACCCGGATGGATACCGAAGTACACTTTTAACGATAGTGAATAAGATTCGACAGTCACCTGGTTACATTTCTATGGTTCCTTCTGCAAAGACCAGAAACCTCCATTTTTATTTTTGTCTGTTCTCCTGAGGTAATGAAATAAGATTCCTTTTTTGGAATTTCTGGCTCTTGATATAATGTCACTTTGTCACAAGGAAATAGAGTATCTTGGCCAATTTGACAATAACTCGTGCTCCAGTGTGATTGTAGTTCTCCTTTTCAGTAACTCTTGGGATTGAGGATAACTTGCCTCCATTCCAGTTTCATGAGTTCCAAGTAAACAATGCGGTGAATGTGGTACCACTGACTCTGCCTTGGCAGGAGGATCTTGACAGTCATTGGGGAGGTGGTGTGCTACCTTCTGTGTGCTTCTAATGCACAGACTCAAGGCTCTCAACGTCAAGCTGAATTCTCCTTCTCCATTTTGAGTGGTCACAGGCAGGGGATTCCCATTTTTGAAATGATCTGCCATATTCATGTGTGTTCCAACTTGATAAGGTCCCAGGATGTGAGCAAGTTTAGAAGGGACTGATTTGAGGGGGAGAACATGCTGTTTTTTTTTTTAATTAGGAAGTAAAACAAAGGCAAATTGTAACAAATCAGCAAACTATCCTCTTTACACAAAGCACCCCAACTAAACCCTTTCTGAATATCTACTCCAGCAGTTGCACCTCCATCTCCCTTACCCCAACTTCAGCTCGAACAATTCCTGTTGATATCTGTACTCACATTCACCTTGGTGTTGGACTTCCTCCACTCTCTCCAAGTTCTTCAGTGTTCTCTGATCTGGAGCTCCTCCATCCACCAGACTCCAGACTTTGGCACTTATCTACTTCCCCATCCATCCAATCCGTCCAACTAACAGTCTCTGACCTAAACTCTCCTCTGCTTTATCCGCCATGCTCCAGCTACCTTCTAGCCTGCCAATTGGGTTCAAAGGACCCACCTACCAAGCCTGCTGCAAGAGAATTCCACTCTAAGATTTGAAAACTATCCTGCATTCAAATTTATGAATGTCCAAGGAACTTAAAGGCCCCTAGTTCTTGGCCACACAGCCCCATCCTCACCATCTTGATCTCTTTGCAGTCCAGAGTAAACATCAATGCGTTGCTTATTACTGTCCTTGATTCCCCCATTTAGAAAAATCTAATTTATTGTGTTATTTGTGGAGAGTGAAGTTTCATATTCTAACACAGTTATGAGGCAGGCAGTGAGAAACTGCTTCTACAGAGTTAACCATAATCCATCTTGTCAACAACCACCAGATTTTTGTTTCCAATCTTGCACCTGCCCTTGCCTTTGGCTGCCTTGGGATTTGCTCATAAATCACACTAATGCCCATTACCTTCCTTCTGATTCTGACAGTAAATCTTGGCCCAGCATCTCTTTCTCTCATCCAACAATATATCCTGCGTTCTTTGAAATTACTTTCACCTTTTATTCCATTTGATGCCACATGGTTTTTTTTGGTGTATCTCAGAAGTCTCCCTTTCTTCAACAATCCAGGCAGGCAGAAAGCAATAACTCGTCTGACTGAGGGTATAAAGCTGGTCTCCCTGATCATGTTTCACTATTCTGACATGGAGAAACTGTTGCCTTAGGGCACCCAGTGTAATGATCCAGGAAATAACCACAACTTCATGTCCTGATGCATCAAGAATAAACGAGTATGAATGACAAGGAAAGTTGAAAATCAATTCAGAGGTTTTTGGGATTGTTTCTCCCTGCTTTAAATCTTAAAGACTGCTTCAGTGAACGTATTATGTCTCTACAAGGAACCTGATGCATAGCACTTGGTTCAGAGAACCTTGGAGTTTTATTTTATATCCTGCACTCTTTACTGGAAGCAAAATATAAAGGCTGATAGATGTTTTATTGTAACTGGAAAGTTGTTGCTAGTGGTATCTGACAGAGCTCAGTATGTGGTCCCTTGGTTTTTGTTGTATATTTTAGTGTTTTTGACCAAGGAGATGTGATGAAGAAGTTTGAAGATAATGCCAAAACTGGCCAGGTGGTTAGCAGTGTGAAGAAAATCTTTAGACTGCAGGAACTGAAAATATTCTCAGCTGGACCAGAAAATAGCAAATGGAATGCAATATAAAGAAATGTGAGGTGACACATTTGGGGAAATGCATCAAGTAATGACAATAAATGAAGACACAAGAGACTGCAGATTCTGGAAACTGGAGCCACAAGCAAACTGCCGAAGGAACTCAGCAGGCTGAGCAGCATCAGCTGAAGGAATCAGATGGTTGGTGTTAGCAGTAAAAATACCGCATACTAGAGAGGAAAGAAAGCCAGTATAAAGAGGAAGAGGTGAGTGATGAGATGGGGCCAGTGAATGATTGGAGGATGGAGGAGGGGTAAAGGATAATGAACCCATGGAATTTGAAGGGAAAGGAGTTGAAGCAGTAAATAGCAGCTTACTGGACACATGGAAGAACAAAGGGACGTGGAGAATATGTCCACGTAGTGTGACAGATCGAGTTGCCAACAAATCTGAAATTAATATTTATTACAACACACACAAAATGCTGGAGGAACTCAGCAGGCCAGCAGGCAGCATCTATGGAAAAAATACAATTGATGTTACAAGCTGAAACCCTTCGGCAGTAATAATATTTATTACATTTTAATTGGTACTTTGCCCTGTTGTTACAGAACAGTGGTAATATTGCCCATATCTTTTTCAAGCATTATACAGTCACATTCTCCAATGTATTAATTAAACGCAAGTTCATAGGTATATTGTGACAAACATTCGGTCCATGATGACAGACGAGATAGGCTCGTTTAGCTCAACAGCCGTATTTATTGTGAAAAGCACAAAAACAGACCGGGCACTATGACCCAGGGAGGGAACACACTGAATCACATACAGATGGGGTAGGTAATTATTACACACCCTGGGTACAGTCAGGGTGACCCACAAATACACAAGTGAATAACTGTACAGTATAACCAAAGCTAAAATGTAACAATAAATTAACTTGAACATCCCAACATAATCCCATAAAAATACTTTAATAACATAAGAACAATAAATAGTGCTGGTCATTAGGAATGCTGGGCGGGGTGTCGACCATGCCACCATCCACTTTAAGAATCAATGTGTTGTGTGTCTGGAGATGCTCTTCTGAACACTGCTGTTGTAACGTGTGGTTATTTGAGTTACTATCAGCTTGAACCAATCTGGCCATTCTCCTTTGGTCTGTTTCATTGACAAGGCACTCCCACCCACAGAACTGCCTTTCATGGTATTTATTAAACCATTCTCTGTGGTCTCTAAAGCAGGGATTCCTGACAGTTTTTATGCAATGGACCCCTACCACTAACTAAGGGGTCCGTAGACCCCAGGTTGGGAACCTCTGCAAGACTGTTGTACATGACACTGGCAGGAGATTAGCAGTTTCTGAGATACTCAAATCACCCTGTCTACACCAACAATCATTCCATGGTCAAAGTCACTTATATCACATTTCTTCCCCTTTCTAGTGTTTTGTCTGAACAACAACCGAGCCTTTTCAGCTGCATAGAGTTGCTGCCACATGATTGTCTGATTAGATAATTACATTTGCTGCAGGTGTACTGGTGTACTTAACAAAGTGGCCACAGATTGGTATTAGGTGTACCTCTCTGTAGTACATCTATAGAAATTTGGAAGAATTGTAAAATATTTACCACCATTTTGTGCTGTATTACAGTGACAGGTATAGAAATGACCCTGAATAAAAACAGAAAATGCTGGAGATATTCAGTGGGTTAGGCAACGTCTGTGGAGCGAGGTGCTTCCTCCACATCCCAAATACATGCTAATTATGAAATCAGCCGACTGTTTAAAATTGCCTCTGGTCTGTAGGTGACCAATATAATCTAAGGAGAGTCAATGACAATATGGGAATAAAAAATAGGATTTGTGTAAGATTAGTATAAATGGGTAGTTAGATGGTCTGTGGGCTGAAGGGTCTGTTTCCATGGTGGATCTTCACATGAATCTTGTTCTAGCAGTTACAGTTTGTTGTTGCTTTTCAATTACTCTAAATTGCTTTGCTAGCCTGATTTTTTCTGATGTTTACATGTTCCAATGTGTTATGCTCTTTGCTTTCAGCTCGAAATTACTGGTTCATCTTCCCTGTTAACTGATGTCAGCCATCTCTGAATAGATTTTATGAGACGACCCAAGCTTTTATCTTTCTCTGACTGCATTATTGAACAGCATCAATTGTTCCATTTCACCTAGAGCATCTAATTGTAAAGGTGAAGAAAAGGATATGACTTATCTAACTCCTTTATCAATCAAAATTATGCTAAAACACCCCCATACTAATTATCAATTAAATAACAGACAACATAGCTTTCTCTCCAATTTACTTCGATAGATGTAAAGCAGTGGGAAGTCTGTTGGAATGAGAATATGAATTGAGGATAATTAGGTCAGAAGATCAGAGAGTGGAAAAAATGAAATGAATGTTAAAGGTTTCAAGACTAAATTGGATAGCACTGAAAAGTGTGTGTTACAATTGCAAAGTGTGATTAACCCCATATGCACAACAGTTGTTCTACAATCTCATCAGCAACCCATCAACAGTAACTGTATTGTTGCTGGTTGCAACACATATCCACCAGGACTTAATTGTCAGAGAACAGAGAGGGAGAGAGAGAGAGAGGATGAGGGAGAGAGAGAGAGAGCCAGAGACAGGGGTAGGGATAGAAAGAGAGCTAGAGAGCAAGAGAAAGGAAAAGAAGAAGACAGGAAGAGAGAGAAGGAGGAAGCGAGAGAGAGTATAAAAGAAAGGGAAAGAGAGAGAGAATAGATGAGTGAGAAGAGGGGGGAGTGAGAATGAATAAGGGAGAGAAGTAGAGAAATAAGAGGGAGAGAATGTAAAAGAGAATGAAATAAGAAGAGTGAAATGGAAAAACAGAGAGGAAGAAAATGAGAAGGAGAGATAGAGAGGAAGACAGAGAAAGAAATCTTTCTATGTTAGGTCACATGTATGTTCCTAATTGTAAGCAAGCAGAGATCAACAGGCAGGAAAGATGGGGTTGCTCTTGTCATCCAAATCAACCCTCATTTGAAAGGGGCTGGACTCTGTAGTCAGCCTGGGAATAATAACCTTACTGGAAATATGACTTTGACCTAGAACAGAAAAAATTGACACCTTGATCAAGAAATGTCATTGATTGGTTGCAGAAGAATTGAAGCTGTAAGGAAATGGTGAACATTCTGATTTAAGTGGAGATTCATTTTTGTACAAATACTTATGGCACCTTCTGACACATTGGGAAGCCGCCAATCCTTACAGGCTTATTTTTTCTGCATTAACTGGTGGTTTCTGCTGAAGGAGAAGGAAAACACCAGTGAGTTCCTAATATGGTGGTGAAGCACAGTCTGGGAAATATGAAAAAAATCAGCTTCTGTGTGGAATCAACAGGAAGGCAAGAAAGTTACTGGAAGTTCCACTTTCTTCCTGATGCCCTAGCCGATTGATCTACAGTGTAGACACAGGCTCTTCACTCCACCATGTTCATAAATCATCAGCAGATCAAATATCTTTCTATACTAAACATTACTGCTCCAGGGTCTTCAATGTGTAGGAAATTCAAATGTTTGTCTAAATAACTATTGTCAGAGATTCTGCCTCTAGTATCCCCTGAGGGACAGTATTCCAGATTTGTATCACTCTCCGAGTGAAAAACAATCCTTTGATCCTTTCTACATCTCTTGCCCATGAAACTAAAACTTTGCTCGCTAACTTTATGTTGCAATTCTATGGGAAATATTTTCTACCATCTACACTATTCAGACCCTTCATAATTTTGTAGTCCTCTGTCAGGTCTCCTCATCCTTCTCCATAACCTGATCTGTAGAGTATTTCCAGCATTTCCTATTTTTAATTCCTTAATTAGGTGGTCCTTGGAGAATAGGAGCCTTGATTCTCAGTTTTTAATCTGATCGTTACTTCAAGATGCTGCTGCTGGTATGTCATGTTCTACTGGAGTATTAGGGAGGTTGTCCACACTCTCTGATCAAGAGCAAGAAATTTCATCTGCTTTTTCTTGACACCATCATCATTATCATTATCAGGTGCGGTGCCCAGTTTGAGCCTTGGCCCACACACTCCTGTTTCGGGTCAAGTGGATCAATTCATTGGTATTCATTTCCAGTTCTTTGGCTGCTGTCTCCATCATCATTTGTCTTTGCCTTCCTTTTGTTTTCTGCCCTTCAATCTTTCCCATAATTACTGTGCAATCTAACTCCTCTTTCCTAATCACATGTCCAATGAAGTTACGTTGCCTTTTCGTGATATCATACATTATTTCTCTTTTTGTGCTTGCTCTGTTCATGACATCTTCGTTAGATATTCGTATCGTCCATGATATTCTTGGCATCCTCCTCAAAAACCACATCTCTGCTGCTTCAATTTGTTTCCTCATGTTACTAGATATTGTCCAACATTCTGATCCATATGACACCACGTGGGCATTTACCTGAACTCAGACTTCATCAAAATACATACATTCCAAGACTTCACTTATGTCCTCACATAAACTTTCCATAAAACACCCACCAATAATAAAATAGAAATTGCTGGAAATATCCAGCAGATTTGGATTCCAAATGGAAGAGTTGGCAATGAAATAATTAATGACTGAAAAGCAAAATGAAAAAAAGGAAATACAGAATATTTCACAATTTCCTGTTGTAAATTTGAATTGTAGCATCTTTAATTCCTGCTAGAGGCACATAGTATGGACATGAAGATGCTTGTGGAGGAGTGTTCTTTTTTTGCCTGGAGCTCTGTGACCAGTGTAAGAATCTATTATAGGTGGTCTGATCAATAAGTTTCAGCTAACACAAATTGGTGTAGTTGTCGATAATAAGGAAGTTTGTTAAAGGAGACAACAAGATATAGATCAGCTGAAAATTTGGGCAATGGTGGAGACAAATGACAGATACAGTTTTATCTTGATTTGATGGAGATGGATGTGAGAAGCGTGGAGGAACATTTGGAGAAACTTCTGAAATGCCTGCCTCGCTGCCGCTGCTACTGTGCGATCGAGAATCTCCGGAGGGGAAAGCCCCAAATCATCAGCTTTGCCTATTGCCTGTTGTCGGGGCTGGGGTCGAAGCGCTCGGCAGAGATGGTGCTTGGTGCTCGGTGCTCGGTGTCGGAGGGCTGGTCGGTGGCTCGAAGTTTTCGGACGTACTCGGAGTCGGACTGTGGTCGGGTGCTTCCAGGATGCTGCATCAGCAAGTTTGCGGCGCTGGAAGCTCATGGCAGGAAGAGATTTCTTCCTTCAACCATCTGCGTGAGATGATGGGACTTTCGAGAGACTTTGTGACTTTCTTTACCGTGCCCATTGTCTGTTCTTCTATTAAATTATGGTATTGCTTGCACTGTTGTAACTATATGTTATAATTATGTGGTTTTTGTCAGTTTTTTTAAGTCTTGGTTTGTCTTGTGTTTCTGTGACACCATTCTGGAGGAACAAATTGTATCATTTCTTAGCATGCATTACTAAATGACAATAAAAGAGGACTGCGTGTCCTCATAATCTAATCTAATCTAATCTGGACACATGAGTTGATGCATTGTGCAAGGTCAAATGCAAGAGGAAAGTATACAACAGATTGCAAGGCCCTTAGAGCATTGATGTAAAGAGGGTGCACTGGAAGTGAGAAGACAAGGAAACAAAGTGGTAGAGAAGGCACAGGCATTCTTCCCTTAGTTGAGGTAGTAAATATGAAAGTTAACAAGTCATGTTGCAGCTGTATAAAACTGGCTCAGCCACATTTGGTGAATTTTGTGGAGTTCTGGTCACCACATTTCACGAAGGATGTGGAGGTTCTGGTGAGGGCGCAGAAGAAATTTACCAGGATGTTACTTGGATTAGAGATTATTAAATTTAAAGAGAGTTTGGGCATAATTAGCTAGTATACCCTCGAATGATGCAGGCTGAGAGGAGATATGGTAAAAGTTTCAAAAATTGAGTCGATAGATAAGGTAGATTCTTTGAGTCTTTTTCTGAAAAGTGGATATAGGATAGAGATTTAATATGAAAGAGGAAAGTTTAAAGGAGATATGTGAAGCAAGTTTTTTTTTATATATTGTGTGTGACAGCTGCCTGGAATCTGCTGCCAGGGTAGGAGGTAGAAACAGAGAGAGCAGCAATATTTAAGGTGCATTTAGACAGGCACATGAACAGATGAGGAATGGAGGGACATGGATGGAGTGCAGGGATTAGTATAGACTGGCAGGATTCTCGGCACAGACATGATGGGATAAACGGTCCGTTTCTGTGTTCTGCCGTTTTAGGTTCACTGAGAGTGACTATCACCTGAATACTAAAAACATGTCTCATGAGCCAATGGTATTCACCAGTCTCCGATTTACTCCTTGTGCTGTGTTAAGCCAATTTGAAAGCTGGCTGCAAGTCCTCATGTCAACAATCACAAGAAATTAATACAAACACCATTCTGAGACTGGCATTATCTCACTTTCAGTGTGACATTACATAGCAAATCCGAACAGTTCTCTCCATAAAGGTTGCAGTTAGAATCTTCACTGTGAGGTTCTCACAAATACCATGACAATGCCGTTTTCTATTTATTGTAATTTATGCTTACATTATCTTTGGGGAGACACCTTTATATTTGGGTTTTACATAGCCGAGAAAACTCCTGCAATCATTGACATGCTTTGTGTAAATTTTCTCTCATTATCTGTTTTTTAATCAATGTATAGTAATGGAATTGTCCCAATCCTCAAACTTAATAATAAATAGTAAAACTATATATTCTTCATCTTACTGCTATCTAAAGCATTTAGGTTAATCACTCATAGGGGATCTCTTCTTGGTGAAATTTTTATTTATGGAATTAAATTTTGTCAAAGAATTTGACATAATGTTTTAAAATTCCAGTCATTTCCTATCACTCGGCAACACATTTAATTTAATTTCCCAACCTACCATTAATAATTTCCCTTTAATTTCCCACCAGTTTCTGTCTCACTTTAACTGCATACAAAGTTGTAGCATATTGTGATTACTTTTCCGAAGAAGGTCCTTCATTATGTGATTACTGAGTGATCTGCTTCATGACACTGGACATGGTTTAAGATATCTGCTCTCTAACAGATTCATATGCTAAGACTCCAGGAAACTGTTCTGTCTCATCATTCTACAGCTCCAAACTAATCTTGCCATTTTATCAACGTAGGACAGTACAGTATCATATAGGCCCTTCATTGCTACCTATTCCATGAGCCTACTCCATGATCAACCTAACCCTTCTCTGCCACATAGATCTCTACTTTTCTTTCATCTATGCACCTGTCTAAGAGTACCTTAAATGTCCTTAATCTATCTCTGTCACAATCCGCAGCAGTGTATTGCACTCACTTACCACTCCCTGTCTGTAAAATCTACCTCTGACAGGCCCACTCTACACTTTCCTTTATACCATTTATCTTAAAAGAATGGCCTCTCATATTAGACATTGTTACCCTGGAAAAATGTATTGGTCACCCATTCTATATCTGCATCTTATACACCCCTCATATTCCTTCACTCCAAAGAGAAAAGCCCTAGCTCACTCAACCTTTTTTCATAAGATATGTTCTTCAATTAGGCAATATCCTGGTATATCTCCTCTGCACTCTTTCTAAAGCTTCCATATCCTTTCTATAATAAGGTGACCAGAATTGAATGCAATACTCGAAGTGTAGTCTAACCACAGTTTTAGAGAGCTATAGCATAATTGTTCCTCACAGCTTTGAAACAACGTATAAATGAGACTGGATGGAACACCAGTGGGGGTTTCAGTCTATACTGTTTTATACGTGGTTATAGATATGTATAGTTAAACACAAGAGATTCTGCAGATGCTTGAAATCTAGACCAACACACACAAAATATTGGAGGAACTCAGCAGGTCAGGCAGCTGTGGAAATGAATAAACTGTTGATGTGTTGGGTTGGGACCTTTCATCAGACCTAGAAAGAAAAGGGGAAGATGGTGGTTAAAGAAGATGTGTGGAGGAGAAGGAGGACAAGCTAGAACATGATAGGTGAAGTTGTTTGCTGTCTGTTAGGAGTTTGTACACACACTTATGCCATGAGGTAGAGTAGTGGGAAGAGACGAAAGAACAATGGAATCACAACTGGACTCTCTCACGATGGTGTCTGAAAAGAGGATGCTGTCTAAGTTGCATGCCATCTTGGTCAATGTCTCCCATCCACTACATAATGTACTGGGTGGGCACAGGAGTACATTCAGCCAGAGACTCATTTCTCCGAGATGCAGCACAGAGCGTCATAGGAAGTCATTCCTGCCTGTGGCCATCAAACTTTACAACTCCTCCCTTGGAGGGTCAGACACGCTGAGCCGATAGGCTGGTCCTGGGCTTATTTCATAATTTACTGGCATAATTTACATATTACTATTTAACTATTTATTACTATTTTCTATTACTATTTGTTATTTCTATGACTATTACTATTTACTATTTACTAATAGTAATATTACTATTACTATTTATTATTTATGATGCAACTGTAACTAAACCCAATTTCCTCCGGGATCAATAAAGTATGACTATGACTATGAGAGAGTGACCCCCCCCCCCCCACCACAGAAAGTGAAAAGTTGGGTAGGGGAGGTGAAGATGTGTTTGGTTGTAGAGTCCAGCAAACATGGCAGAATTTGCAGAGAATGATATGTTGGATGCAGGGGCTCATAGTTTGGTAGGTGAGGACAAGAGGAATATCATTGTTAAGGTGGCGGGTAGATGTCCGGGAAATGAAGGATATGTGGGTGAGGACAGTGTCAATGGTGCAGGAAGGGAAACCCCATTCTTTAAAGAAGGGAGACATCCCTGATGTCCTGCAAAAGAAGGCTTTATCCTGGGACCAGATGTGGTGGAGTCAAAGGAACTGAGAAAAGGGAGTGACATTTTTACAGGACACAGGGTGAAAAGAGGTAGAGCCAAGATAGTAGTAGAAATTGCTAGGTTTATAGAAGTTATCAGTGGATATTTGTTCACCGGTGATGGAGACAGAGACTTTGCATAGGGAGGTGTCAGAAATAGACCAAGTGAACTTGACAGCAGGGTGAAAGTTGGAGGCCAAGTTGATGAAATCAATGAGCTCCCTACGTGTGCATGAAGCAGCATCAAAACAGTTGTCAATGTAGCGCAGAAGGAGTTGGGGAGCTTTACCAGAGAAGGCTAGGAACAAGGACTGTTCCACATAGCTATTGAAAAGGCAGCCATGGATGGGGCCAATATGAGTGCCCATGCCTACACCTTGAGTTTGGAGAAAGTGAGAGGAGCCGAAAGAAAAATTGTTGAAGGTGAGGACTATTTGCACCAGATGGAGGAGGGTGTGTGTTTCAAAATGTGAGGTATCTGTGTATCCGGTCAGCTGTTCTTCAATAAAAATGTGTAGAAAAATGGCTGTTTTGGGTGTCTGGGTTGCTAGCAAAGGTGTTTGAATATTCAGATGTGTTCTGATCAGTTGAGCTGCACAACCGTTGTAAATACATTGGGCACAAATCACTTGCAGCAATTGGATGTGACCACCTGCTTTTACCCCTCTGTTTAATGAGTGTAAAACTTTGAGTTCCAAGAGATTCACCTCCAGTTCACTACCTACGTGTCCTGAATGGTGCCAGGGGTGGGGCTTCAGGTTCTTGGATCACTGGGATCTCTCTGGGGGAGTTATGACCTGTTCAAAAGTGACAGGTTGCACCTGAAACCAAGGGGAACCAATATTCTTGTGGGCAGGTTTGTTAGAGCTGTTGGGGAGGGCTTAAACTAATTTTTGGGGGGGGGGTGGGAAACAAACTGAAAGGACTCAGGATAGGACAGATGGTAAAAAAGCAAAGTCAGACTGTCAGGAATGGCAGGCAGATGATAGGACATAACTGCAGCCAGCAGGGTGAGTATCCATGCAATAGGAATACTGAATCAAAAAGAGTAGCGTATACAGTACTCAAAGTGTTACATCACAATGCATGGACGATAATGATAAGGTGAATGATCCGTTGCACGATTACAGATTGTCAGGTGTGATGGTGTGACCATCACTGAATTATGGCTGAAGGATGGTTGTAGTTGGGAGCTAAATGTCAAAGGTTACATGTCGTTTCAGAGGGATAGGAAGGTAGGCAGAGGGGGTGGTGTGGCTCTACTGATAAAGAATGGCATCAAATCAGTAGGAAGATGTGACATGGGATCAGAAGATGTTGAATCCTTGTGGGTTGAATTAAGAAACTGCAAGGGTAAAAGGACCCTGATGACAGTTATATACAGACCTCCCAAAAGTAGCTGGGATGTGGACCACAACAGGAAATAGAAAAGGCATGTGAAAAAGGCAATGTTATGATCGTCACAGGAGATTTCAACATGCAGGTCGATTGCAAAAATATGGTTGTAAATAGATCTCAAGAGAGTGAGTTTGTTGAATACCTATGACTTTTTTAGAGCAGTTTGACATTGAGCCTACTAGGGGATCCACTATACTGGATTGGGTGTTATGTAATGAACCAGAGGTGATTAGGGAGCTGCAGGTAAAGAACCCTCAGGAGACAGTGATCACAACATGAGAAATTAAAATCTGATGTAGCATTATTTCAATGGAGTAAAGGAAATTACAGTGGTATGAGAGAGGAGTTGGCCAAGGTAAATGGGAAGTAGATACTGGTAGGAATGACAGCAGAGTGAGTATTGAGGAAAAATGAGGAAGTTGCAGGATAGATGTATTACAAAATCAAAAAAAAATACTCAGATGGCAAAATAGTACAACTATAGCTGACAAGGGAAGTCAAAGCTAGTGTAAAAGCAAGAAAGAGGGCATACAACAAAAAATGTGGGAAGACAGAGGATTGGGAAGCTTTCAAATCCTACAGAGAGCAATTAAAAGAATCCCTAGGAGGGAAAAGAAGAAATATGAAAGCAAACAAGCAAACAATATCAAAGTAACTAGTAAATACTTTTCCAAGTATGTAAAAAATAAAAGAGAGATGAGAGTGGATATAGGACTGGTAGAAAATGAAGCCAGAGAAATAATAACAGGGGCCAAGAAGACGGCAGATGGACTAAATGAATATTTTGCTTCAGTCTTCACTGTGGAAGACATTAGCATTGTCCCAGATGTTGAAGGATGTGAGGGAAGAGAAGTGAGTGTAGTTACTAATACAAGGGAGAAGGTGCTCAAAAAGCTGAAAGACCTAAAGGTACATTAGTTACCCAAACCAGATGAACTGCACCCTCGGGTACTGAAAGAAGTAATGGTAGAGATTGTGAAGGCATTCGTAATGATCTTTCAAAAATTATTGGACTCTGGCATGGTGCCAGAGGACTGGAAAATTGCAAATGTCACTCCACTCTTCAAGAAAGATGGAATGCCTCAGAAAAGAAATTATGGACCTGTTAGCCTGCTCTCAGTGGTTGGGAAGATATTGGAATCAATTGTTAAGGATGAGGTTATGGAGTACTTGGAGCATAGGATAAGATAAGATAACATCAGCATAGTTTGCTGAAGGGAAAATCTTGTCTCACAAACCGGTTGGAATTCTTTGAGGAGACTACACATTGAATAAATAAAGGGGATGCAGTGGATGTTGTATATTTGGACTTTCAGAAGGCCTTTGGCACGGTGCTACACATGAGGTTGCTTACCAAGTTAAGAGCCCATGATATTACAGGAAATTTACTGGAATAGTTAGAGCATTGGCTGATTGATAGGAAGCAGTGAGTGGGAATAAAAGGATCCTTTTCTGGTTGGCTGCCAGTGAGTAGTAGTGTTTTGCAGGGGGCAGGGTTGGGGCTTTCTTTTTATGCTGTGTATCAATGATTAAGATAATGGAATAGATGGCTTTGTTGCAAAGTTGGCAGATGATACGAAAACTGGTGGAGGGGCAGGTAGTGTTGAGGAAACGGGTAGGATGCATAAGGACTTAGACAGATTAGGGGAATGGGCAAGAAGGTGACAAATGAAATACAATGTTGGATAATGCATGGTCATGCACTGTGGTAGTAGAAATAAATGTACAGACAGTTTTCTAAATGGGGAGAAAATCCAGGAATCTGAGATGTAGAGGGACTTGGGAGTCTTTGGGCAGAAGACCCCGATGATTAACTTACAGGTAGAGTTGGTGTTGAGGAAGGCAAATGCAATGTTAGCATTCATTTCAAGAGGTCTTGAATACAAGAGCAGGGATATGATGCTGAGGCTTTATAAGGCACACATGGGGCCTCACCTTAAGGATTGCAAACAGTTTTGGGCTCCTCATCTCAGAAAAGATGTGTAGGCATTGGAGAGGGTTCAGAGGAAGTTAACGGGAACGATTCTGGGTGTGAAAGGGTTATCATACGAGGAATGCTTGATAGCTATGCGCCTGTACTTGCTGGAATTTAGAAGGATGGGGGGGGGGCGGATCTCATTGAAACCTTTTGAATATTGAAAGGCCTAGACGGAGTAGACATGGAAAGGATATTTCCTTATGATGGGAGAGTCTAGGACAAGAGGGCACAGCCTCAGGATAGAGGGGCGCCCTTTCAAAACAGAGAAGCAGAGAAATTTCTTTAGCCAGAAGGTGGTAAGTTTGTGGAATTTATTACCACATGCAGTGTGGAGGCCAGGCTGTTGGGTGTAACTAAGGCAGAGCTTGATAGGTTCTTGATTGGACATGGCATCAAAGACTAAGTTGAGAGGTCGAGGAGCGGGGCTGAGGAGGGGAGAAAAGGATCAGCCATGATTGAATGGCGGAGCAGACTCAATGAGCCAAATGGCCTAATTCTGCTCCTATGTCTTATGGTCTTACGAATGTCTACTTGTGCTGTATAAAGACTTTTTAGAGTAACAGCTTTGTTCTCTGTGTGACTCATTCAGTCACATTATCCTCTCTCCTAAGTTTTGTTTGCTTAAGGTCACTTTGTACCATTGCTACTTCATCTGAGCTCAAGATTTACTTTTGTCCCATTGGTCTCCTGAAATCTTGGTACCTTACTCAAAGCTCCACAAATGCAGATCTAGGAGCAACGACTCAGCACACTGGTCAACCTCCTCTGCAGCTACTCATTCACCCTGATCCTAAATAACTTTCTGCAGAGTTGGAGCCCTGATGTTGAGAGCCCCAGGATGAGGTTCAAGTGTCTATGTTATTTGTTTATTCATGAGCCCTACCCATACAGGCAAAATAATGCACCACAGAATCACAGTACCCACACCTTCAAAAATCATGAATGAAAATCAGCTCTCAGCACCTCTAAAGTAAACAGAGTTGTTTTTCATTTTGTGTATCTTTAAAAGCTTTAGCTGTTCTGAAACAACTTTTAATCTTATACTAATTATCCTCCAAAATGAATACTAGCAATGATAGTGCTGATATTTGCTAAAGATTCTCCAATTTAGAAAGTGATTGCTCTTATTTGCATTAATATTGATGCTAATTAAAGCACTTGGATTTTTGGATATTGGATTCTCACCAGTAAGTTCACTTTGCTAACAATCAGTTTCAATAAAATATGTAAATAGAGTGTGCTTTCATAGAGAAGCTTAACACTGTAACCACGTCTCTCATTTTTGTAATTTAGCAAAACAAAACTCAGCCTAGAAACTGACAGGTGTTAAAGTAGCAATTCTTTTTTTCTATTCTCCCACAAACAATAGCTAATGGCCATTTCAAAATTATACATTTCACTGCAATTTTCACTGGATGCATTTTCCAATCTTGAGAGTAGACTTCAGTGGGTATTTGTGTTGCAAAGTTGAAATCTGTAGAGCCTGAAAAGAGAAAGTTATTTATGATGATTAAAGAATAAGATGAGTTCAAGGTACCTCTGGGCCCATGATCAGCTCCCTAAGGTAGGGAATGGTGAAAAGAAATTCACTTTATCCTCGTTCACTTATTTATAAGATGCTGACAATTTTCAGCAGTTATGAAATCTGGCCCCAATGCTTCCAGACAGGATAGCTCAGTTTAATTGCATAAATTATTTATAAAATCACTTTTTAACACATTTTTCCTATATTGACAAATCAAAGTGAAAATATTTTTTTCTAATCTCCCCAACAGATGTTTTCTCAATGATTTTAAATCTATGACCATTTTTAACCGTGTTTTCAGAGGGAGTAGATTTTTTATATTTATTGCATGAACACATTTTGCCACCTTGAACATCTCTATTTGGCCATTGTAGAAAATTTTTTCAGGGGAACTATCCTGACTTTCCAGCTTCTCCTCCTGGGGTGGAGGTTTGCTAATACTATTGGGGAGAGTTTAAACTAGATTTGCAGGAGGGTTGGAACCAAAGTGAAAAAGCAGAGGATGGGGAGGTTGGAGGACAAGTAGAGACAACATGTAAGGAGTTTGTGAAGAAGGATAGACAGATGTTGAAGCAAAGATGCCCTTAGCTTGATTGCTTGAGATGTGTCTATTTTAATGCAAGGAGTACCATAGACAAGGCGGATAAACTTAGAGCGTGGATCAATACGTGGAACTATGACTGTAACTGTCTCAGAGACATGATTTATTGAGATCTTTATTTATGTGTTATTGTCATAAATTCATGATTATTTTATCACCTTGAAATATTTTATGTAAGATTTTATTGTAGGTGTAACGGGTCACATGACCAGTGTTTGATAAAAGCATGACTGTGGCATTATGGGTCAGAACCAACATGGAAGTAGAGAAAGACACATGGGCCTAAAATAACCTCATCCTGCATGTGGTCCAAGAGGCACACGTGGTAATTGTATTTGTTTTATATAATGTTGTTGATGTGCCTTTATGTGGACAATGTTTTTAGTGATTTTATTTGACTTCAGCACACTTTTGTTGTGCTGACGTGTTTTGGGGCTGTTTATTGGCGGGCACTAGCTTGAGAGACTTTAAGAGACTGAGAGATGTATGTTTCAAACTTTTTATGTCCTTTATTTTCTTGTAGTTTTCACGGTGTCTACTGAAGAAAGTGAGAGAGAAATAAAAATAAATCTTCAAGGACATCTGTATGTTGTGTGGCCATTATTTCATTGGACCAGTGCAGTTACAATGACATTGTGGCCGTTACAGAGACTTGGATGTCTCAAGTGTAGGAATGGCTGCTGAATGTGTCAGGCTTTAGATATTCCAAAAACAACAGAGAGGGAGGCAAGAGGGGTGGGGTGTGACACTGCTAATTAGGGATAGTGTTACGGCTGCAGAAAAGGAGGAAGTTATGGAGGGATGGCCTACTGAGTTAGAATAGTTGGAAGTCAGAAACAGGTAAGGCGCAATAAATTTACTGGGTGTTTTTTTTATAGACACCCCCCCCTCCCACAATAGTAACAGGGATATCGAGGAGCAGATAGGGAGGCGGATTCTGGAGTGGTGCAATAATGATAGGGTTGTTGTAATGGGGGATTTTAACTTCCCTAATATTATTTGGCTTAGATGGGGTAGTGTTTGTTAGGTGTGTTCAGGAAGGTTTCCTGACACAATACATAAATAAGCCTACTAGAAGAGAAGCTGTACTTCATCTGGTATTGGGAAATAAACCTGGTCAGGTGTCAGGTCTCTCGGTGGGAGAGCATTTTGGAGTTAGTGACCATAACTTGACGAGAAGAGGAGGAGTACGAGCTTGTTCCCAGTTAGGCTTTACAATGCCTCCTGAGAAGGTGATGTGCCTCTCATGTGAGATTTGGCAGTCTTGAGGGAACTCCCCTCTCCCGCAGAATCACATCTGCCAGAAGTGCATGCGGCTGGGCGATATGGAAGACCATGTAAGGAATCTGAAGCAGCAGCTGGATGACCATCGACTCATAAGGGAGATGAGGCAGTCATAGATGAGAGTTACAGGGAGGTAGTCACAACTAGACTGCCAGAAGCAGGTCATTGGGTGACAGAGGGGGGAAAGCAAAGGTGAGTAGACAGATAGTGCAGAACACCCCTGTAGCCATTCCCCTGAATAATAAGTTTACAGTCCTGGATACTGTTGGCGGGGACGACCGACCAGGTGTGAGCCACGGTGGCAGGGCCTCTGGCACTGAGTCTGACTCTGTGGTGCAGAGGGGTGGGGCGGAGAAGAGGAGAGCTGTCGTCATTGAAGACTCTATAGTCAGGGGAGTAGACAGGAGATTTTGTGGACGTGAGAAGGACACCCTCATGGTTTGTTGCCTCCCGGGTGCCAGGGTCCGGGATGTCTCTGACCAGGCGCATGACATCCTGGTACGAGAAGGAAAGCAACCAGAAGTCGTGATACATGTTGGCACCAACAACATAGGCAGGAAGAGGGATGAGGTCCTGAAGTGTGAGTTTCGGGAACTAGGCAGAAGGCTGAAGAACAGGACCTCAAGGGTGGCGTTCTCAGGATTGCTGCCAGTGCTATGTGATAGTGATGGTAAGAATTGGAGGAGATGGCAGTTGAATGTATGGCTGAGGAGTTGGTGCAGGGAGCAGGGTTTTAGATTTTTGGATCAATGGAATCTCTTCCGGGAAAGGTGGGACCTGTACAGATTGGATGGGTTGCACCTGATCTCGACGGGGAGAAATATCCTTGCGGGTAGGTTTGCTAGCATGGTTCGGGAGGGTTTAAACTAATTTGCGAGGGGGATGGGACCCGGAGCGATAGAGCAGTGAAAGAAGTGCATGGAGTAAAGCCAGATCTAACATACAGAGAGGCTTTGAGGAAGGAGAAGCAGAATAAACGGTGTAAAGACAGTAAGGTAGAAGGGCTGAAATGTATGTACCTCAGTGCAAGAAGCATCAGGAACAAAGGTGATGAACTGAGAGCTTGGATACGTACATGGAATTATGATGTAGTGGCCATTACAGAGACTTGGCTGGCACCAGGGCAGGAATGGATTCTCAATATTCCTGGATTTCAGTGCTTTAAAAGGGATAGAGAGGGGAGGAAAAGGGGAGGAGGGTGGCATTACTGGTCAGGGTTACTACTACAGCTACAGAAAGGGTGGCTAATGTAGCAGGATCCTCTTTTGAGTCAGTATGGGTGGAAGTCAGGAAGGGAGCAGTTACTCTATTGGGAGTATACTATAGGCCCCCCGGTAGCAACAGAGATACCGAGGAGCAGATGGGGAGGCAGATTTTGGAAAGGTGCAAGAATAACAGGGTTGTTATCATGGGTGACTTTAACTTCCCTAATATTGATTGGCACCTGATTAGTTCCAAGGGTTCAGATGGGGCAGAGTTTGTTAAGTGTGTCCAGGACGGATTCCTGTCACAGTATGTTAACAGGCCGAATAGGGGGAATGCCATACTAGATCTAGTATTAGGTAACGAACCGGGTCAGGTCACAGATCTCTCAGTGGGTGAGCATCTGGTGGACAGAGACCACCACTCCCTGGCCTTTAGCATTATCATGGAAAAAGATAGAATCAGAGAGGACAGGAAAAATTTTTAATTGGGGAAGGGCAAATTATGAGGCTATAAGGGTAGAACTTGCGGGTGTGAATTGGGATGATGTTTTTGCAGGGAAATGTACTATGGACATGTGGTCGATGTTTAGAGATCTCTTGCGGGATGTAAGGGATAAATTTGTCCTGGTGAGGAAGATAAAGAATCGTGTGGTGAAGGAACCATTGATAACAAGTGAGGTGGAAAATCTAGTCAGGTGGAAGAAGGCAGCATACATAGGTTTAAGAAGCAAGGATCAGATGGGTCTATTGAGGAATATAGGGTAGCAAGAAAGGAGCTTAAGAAGGGACTGAGAAGAGCAAGATGGGGGCATGAGAAAGCCTTGGCGAGTAGGTAAAGGAAAACCCCAAGGCATTCTTCAATTATGTGAAGAACAAAAGGATGACAGGAGTGAAGGTAGGACCGATTAGAGATAAAGGTGGGAAGATGTGCCTGGAGGCCGTGGAAGTGAGCGAAGTCCTCAATGAATACTTCTCTTCGTTATTCACCAATGAGAGGGAACTTGGTGATGGTGAGGACAATATGAGTGAGGTTGATGTTCCGGAGCATGTTGATATTAAGGGAAAGGAGGTGTTGGAGTTATTAAAATACATTAGGACGGATAAGTCCCCGGGGTCGGAAGGAATATTCCCCAGGCTGCTCTATGAGGCGAGGGAAGAGATTGCTGAGCCTCTGGCTAGGATCTTTATATCCTCGTTGTCCATGGGAATGGTACCGGAGGATTGGAGGGAGGCGAATGTTGTCCCCTTGTTCAAAAAAGGTAGTAGGGATAGTCCGGGTAATTATAGACCAGTGAGCCTTATGTCTGTAGTGGGAAAGCTGTTGCTCTATGGATATTTAGAGAATCATGGTCAGGTCAGGGACAGTCAACATGGCTTTGTGAAGGGCAGATCATGTCTAACAAGCCTGATAGAGTTCTTTGAGGAGGTGACCAGGCATATAGATAAGGGTAATGCGGTGGATGTGATCTATATGGATTTTAGTAAGGCATTTGACAAGGTTTCACACGGTCGGCTTATTCAGAAAGTCAGGAGGCATGGAATCCAGGGAAGTTTGGCCAGGTGGATTCAGAATTGGCCTGCCTGCAGAAGGCAGAGGGTGGTGGTGGAGGGAGTACATTCAGATTGGAGGATTGTGACTAGTGGTGTCCCACAAGGATCTGTTCTGGGTACCTCTACTTTTCGTGATTTTTATTAACGTCCTGGATGTTGGGGTAGAAGGGGGGGTTGGCAAGTTTGCAGAGGACACAAAGGTTGGTGGTGTTGTAGATAGTGTAGAGGATTGTCGAAGATTGCAGAGAGACATTGATAGGTTGCAGAAGTGGGCTGAGAAGTGGCAGATGGAGTTCAACCCGGAGAAGTGTGAGATGGTACACTTTGGAAGGACAAAGTCCAAGGCAGAGTACAAAGTAAATGGCAGTATACTTTGTAGTGTGGAGGAGCAGAGGGATCTGGTGGTACATGTCCACAGATTCCTGAAAGTTGCCTCGCAGGTAGATAGGGTAGTTAAGAAAGCTTATGGGGTGTTAACTTTCATTAGTAGAGGGATAGAGTTTAAGAGTCGCGAGGTAATGAAGCAGTTCTATAAAACTCTGGTTACGCTACACTTGGAGTACTGTTTCCAGTTCTGGTCGCCTCACTATAGGAAGGATGTGGAAGCATTGGAAAGGGTACAGAGGAGATTTACCAGGATGCTGCCTGGTTTAGAAAGTATGCATTATGATCAGAGATTAAGGGAGCCAGGGCTTTACTCTTCGGAGAGAAGGAGGATGAGAGGAGACATGATAGGGGTATACAAGATATTAAGAGGAATAGATAGAGTGGATAGCCAGGCCTCTTCCCCAGGGCACTACTGCTCAATACAAGAGGACATGGCTTTAAGGTAAGGGGTGGGAAGTTCAAGGGGGATATTAGAGGAAGGCTTTTCACTCAGAGAGTGGTTGGTGCATGGAATACACTGCCTGAGTCAGTGGTGGAGGCAGATAGACTAGTGAAATTTAAGAGACTACTAGACAGGTATATGGAGGAATTTAAGGTGGGGGGGTTATGTGGGAAGCAGGGTTTGAGGGTTGGCACAACAATCAGGGCCAAAAGGCCTGTACTGTGCTTTACTTTTCTATGTTCTATGTTCTGTAACTCTATCTCCTTCACCATAGTGCTGGAGAGGGATAGGAGCAGACAATTTGGGAAAGCTTTTAATTGGGGTGGGGGGAAATATGATGCTATTAGGCAGAACCTAGGGAGCATAAATTGGGAGCAGATGTTCTCAGGGAAATGTATGGCAGAAATGTGGCAAATGTTCAGGGAACATTTACATGGAGTCCTACATAAGTATAGTCCATTGAGGCAAGGAAAGGATGGTAAAGTTAAAGAACCATGCTGTACAAGGGATGTAGAAAATCTAGTTAAGAAAAGCTTACGATAGGTTCAAGAACTTAGGTACCGTTAGAGGTCTAGAAAATTACAAGGTTGTTAGGAAGGATCTTAAGAATGGAATTAGGAGAACCAGAAGGAGAGCCTTGGTGAGCGGGATTAAGGAAAACCCCAAGGCATTCTACAAGTATATGAAGAAGAAGAGGATGAGCCATGTGAGAATAGGACCAATCAGGTATGATAGTGAAATTGTGTGCATGGAGTCAGTGTAGGTATTGGAGGTACTAAATGTGTCATGGTCCGGTCTGTGAAGTCCGCATTCCGGTTCACGGTCCAGTCCGTGGACTCAAGACTCCGGGTCTTCCAGCTGTCCCTCATTTGGTTGAGTTAATCATAAGCACCTAATTCCCATCTTTAGGCTTAGAATATAAGTAGCCTTGGGGTTGAGTAGGGGTGGCTGGTTTGTCTTGTCAGTCCCCCCTGGAGCAACCTGCTGATGGAAGACTAGTGAAACCATTTGTGATCTCTAGGCCTGGTTGGAGGGCCACTGCTTCATGGAGCCTTGTTGCCACTTGTTGGAGTAGTCTTTGTGGTATAGATTTGGCTGTTTCCTGGGCCAGTGGAGTGGCTGTCAGCCACTCTGAGCTAGGTAGGGATCTGGCTGTTTCTGTAGCTAGTGGAGGTTGCTGGCTGTAACTGTGATTTGGAGCAACCCTGAAGCAGAGATAGAACTGTCTGTTGTGCTTTGGTGTTTGTCTCCTCTTGTCTTCACCTCTGTGGGGACAAGTCCTGGCTCTATGTTGATGTCCAGTTCCCAGTCGGTCTCTCAGCTCCAGCCTCTGAGTTATCAGCCTCTGCATTTCAAGATGAGGATCCCGCAGCTGAGCTCCAGGAGCCCAAGGCCCCGGCGATCCCGCGGCTGAGCTCCAGGAGCCCAAGACCCCAGCCTGTCTCCAAGCTCAGGCCTCTAGACCCCAGCCATGCCCTGTCCTGAAGCCATGTCATGTTCTTGCCTGGTTCTGGGGTCTGAGCCCGAGGCAAGACCCAGGTGTTGGGTTCTTGTCCAGTCTCTGGCTCGGAGTTGAAACTTTGTCTCCTAGTCCATGGTTTCTAGTTCTGGTCCTGCTTTCTCTAGCCCAAGTCTGCGTTCTTGTCCCTGCTCCTGGTCTGAATCCTGTCACGTCCCTACTCTGGTCAAGTCCTGTTCCTTGTACTTCTGTGTCTTGCATTTGGGTCTGTTCCCAGCACCCCATTGTGACAAAATGAATACTTTGCTTCAGTATTCAGTACAGAAAAAAGCTTTGGCAATTGTGGGGATGACTTACAGCAGACTGAAATGCTTGAGCATATAAACATTAACAAAGAGGATGTGCTGGAGATTTTGAAAAGCATTAAGTCGGATAATGTACTGGGACCGGATGAGATATATCCCAAGCTACTGTGGGAAGTGAGGGATGAGCTTGCTGAGCCTCTTGTGATGATCTTTGCATCATCAATAGGGATGGGAGAGTTTCCAGAGGATTGGAGGGTTGACAATATTGTTCCCTTGTTCAAGAAAGTGAGTAGAGATAACCCAGGAAATTATAGACAGATGAGTCTGACTTCAGTGGTGGGCAAGTTGTTGGACAGGATCCTGAGAGGCAGGATTTATAAGCATTTGGGAGAGACAACCTGATTAGGGATAGTTAGCTTGGCTTTGTCAAGGGCAGGTCATGCCTTATGAGCCTGATTGAATTCTTTGAGGATGTAACAAAACACATCGATGAAGGTAGAGCAGTGAATGTTGTGTATATAGATTTTAGTTAGGCATTTGAGAAGGTTCCCCATGCAAGGCTCCCTTAGAAAGTAAGGAGGCATGGGATCCAAGGAGACATTGCTTTGTGGATCCAGAACTGGCTTGCCCACAAAAGACAAAGACTGGTTCTAAATAGTTCATATTCTGCATGGAGGTTGGTGACTAGTGGTGTTCCGCAGGGATCTGTTCTGGGAACCCTCCTCTTAGTGATTTTTGTAAATAACCTGGATGAGGAAGTAGAAGAGTGGGTTAGTAAGTTTGCTGACGACTCAACGGTTGGGGGTATTGTGGATTGTCTAGGGATTGTCCGAGGTTACAGCAGGACATTGATACGATGCAAAACTGTGCTGAGAAATGGCAGATGGAATGGACTTCAACTCAGATAAGTGTGAAGTGGTTCATTTTGGTAGGTCAAATTTGAAGACAGAATATAATATTAATGGTAAGACTTTTGGCAATTTGGAGGATCTGTGAGATCTTGGGGTCGGTGTCCACAGGGCATTCAAAGCTGCTGCGCAGGTTGACAGTGTTAAGAAGACGTATGGTGTGTTGGCATTCAACAACTGTGGGATTGAGTTCAAGGGCCAGGAGGTAATGTTACAGCTATATGAGACCTTGGTCAGACCCCACTTGCAGTACAGTGTTCTGTTCTGGTTACTTCACTACAGGAAGGATGTGGATACTATAGAGAGACTGCAGAGGAGATATACAAGGATGTTTCCTGGATTAGAGGGTGTACCTTATGAGAATAGTTGAGTGAACTTGGCCTTTTCTCCTTGGAGCGATGGAGGATGAGAGGTGTATAAGATGAGGGACATTTATTGTGTGGATAGCCAGAGGCTTTTTCCCCAGTGCTGAACGGGCTAACATGAGGGGGCATAGTTTTAAGGTGCTTGGAAACAGGTACTGAGGGGATGTCAGGGGTAAGTATTTCACAAAGAATTGTGGATGCATGAAATGCAATACTGGTGGCAGTGGTGGAAGAGGATGCAATAGGGTCTTTTAAGAGCCTCTTAGATAGATACATGGAGCTTAGAAAAATAAAGATTAGACTCGATTCAACCCTATTGTCATTGTGCCGAGTACAGATACAAAGCCAAGGAAATGCAGTTAGCATCTAACCAGAAATGCAAAGAATAGTGTTATTTACAAAATAACTGCAAATAAAAAAATAAGTGCTACAGCACACAAATATAAAAGTCCTGAGACAGTAAAATATGGGTGCAATACTGCTTAGCGCTGTGATGAAAGGTTCAGCTGGGTCACAGCCTCAGGGAAGAAGCTCTTCCTGTGCCTGCTGGTGCAGGAGCGGAGGCTCCTGTAGCGCCTACTGGATGGGAGGAGAGTAAAAAGTCCATGGTTAGGGTGAGATGCATCCTTGATAATGCTTTTTGCCCTACCCAGCATTTATGGTAGATGTTCTCAATGGTGTGCAATTGGGTGCTCATAATCTGCTGGGCAGTTTTCACCACACGCTGGAGTGCTTTGCGATCTGATACGGGACAATTGCATACCACACTGAGATGCAGTTGGTCAGTATGCTCTGAATGTTACGGCAGTAAAAGTCCGTCAGTATCCAGGGACAGAGGTGAGCTTCCCTCATGATCCATAGGAAATAACGGTGCTGTTGTGCCTATTTGATCAGGATGGAGGAGTTCAGGGACCAGGTGAGATCCTCAGAAGTGTGGACACCAAGGAATTTGAAGCTTGATACACACTCTACTACAGTTCCGTTGATGTAGATGGGGATGTGAGTGTGGCTCCTAGCATGTCTGAAGTCCACAATGATCTCCTTGGTCTTCTGGGTGTTAAGGGCCAGGTTGTTGTCGACACACCACACGGCCAGGTGCTGGGCCTCGTCCCTGTATGCTATCTCGTCATCCCCTCTGATCAGGCCAACCACCGTGGTGTCATCTGCGAACTTGATTATGGAGTTAGAACCATGTACAGGAATGCAGTCATAGGTGAAAAGGGAGTACAGAAGAGGGCTCAGCACACAGCCTTGAGGTTCAGGGTAAGAGTGGAGGAGGAGAGGTTGTCTAATGTAACTGAGGGCCATGCACGAGGGGAATTCTGGGCAGTTTCTAGAGTAGGTTACATGGTTGGCACGACATTGTGGGCTGAAGGCCTTTAATAAGCTGTAGATTTCTATGTTCTATGTTTTATGTTTGCCTTTCCATTTCATGGCTCTTTATTTCAACACAGGTAAAACATTGTACTCTTAACCAAATGTTAACATTCCTGCAACGTTTAAGTTAAGTTTTGTAATTCCCTGTCTATTTTTTTTGGATCTGGATATCACTTGCAAGAGCAGCTATTGTCACCAGTTTATTGCCTTTGATGAGATAGTGAACCACCTTCTCAAACACTGCAGTGCTTTTGATGCAGGTACACCTCTAGTGTTGTTGAATTAGGTTTGGTCAGAATTTAGACCGATCATCAATAATAGTCTACAATCAGAATAGTGTGCAACTTGGAGGCAACCTGGAGATAATCATAATCCCATGTGCTTGCTGCTCTTTTTTTCTTCCTGGTGGTAGAAGTCAGATTTAGGAAGTATTGTTGGATTACTCCGGTAAATAACTGTCTCTATATACTGCAGATGCTGTGTGCTGGAAGTAGGGGGAATGAATGTTTGTGACGAAAATCAAGTTAGCTGCTTTCTCCTGGATTTTGTCTTTTATTGGAATTTCTCTCATCCAGACAAGTGGAGGCTGTTCCATTGCACTCATGACTTATACTTTGTGAATGGAGGAAAGACTGTGAATTGTTAGGAGGTGAGTCCCACTTATCCCGGCTCTGAACTGCTGTTGTAGTCAAAGTATTAATGCAACTGGTCTAATAAAACTGCTGGTTGATGGTGATCTTCAGGCGTCAACACTGGAGTCCTGGATGTTGACACCTTTTCCTTAGTAAAACAGTGTTCCTTTATCCCATACTCATGCATCCCTGATGTTCTGGGCAGTCACTCTCTTGTCACCTCTGGAATTCAGCTCTTTTGTTCATTTTTTTGATGTTGGCTGCAAATATTCCTGTCCAGTATGAAGATGGTATGATGGGGAGAAAGGTCAGGGAAGGCTTAAAAATTATCTTGGTTAATTAGTCCCAACATTCTCCAGAGACCTTCAGTTAACCATCAGGATATTCTGGCTGGGAGTCCACAGCAACTGGATGTTCACTGAGTGGAGCACCTTGTATAGGTGTAGATTCCCGAGTTCCAACATAAGGTCCTCAGGATTGCAGCAAAGGTGGGTGCTCACTAGATCATGATGACCTGAATTCTGGCAAGGCTACTTTTGAACCTTTGGAGGAAATGAGATCAGTTTTTTGAGTGAAGAAGACTGTCAACTCCCGTTTGGGTTTTTGTACTGCAAATTCTTTATGCTGGGAATGATCTTAGAGTAAAGGAACTCATGTTCACTGCAGCCTTTCCTACAATCTGCCCCTGCTCTCTGCCTACAGGTGTACATGGAGCCCAAGAGATATTAGTGACCCCTCTGCAGAAAAGACCCATCATATGTATCTCCCCATTGTAAACCTGAATTATTTGCCAATAAAAGTCTCCCATTTGCCTTCCACAACTTATCAAAAACTTTTGCTTTTCAGCAGCCAAATATATCTTGCCATAACCTGCACAACTAATCCTGAATGCTCAAAAGTACTGCAAGTCCTTCAAGCATAGGTTGACAACAGAGTGAATGCTACTTACTGCAATACACCAGTTTTCTTCATTCACGTTTAGCTGGATGGGCAAGGTTTGACAGGACTGCTGTTAAATTTGCATTATACAAACAGCAGCAATTATGAATCACATGCTACTGCATTATTCAGAGTACAGAGTCCTCCATTAAATGTGTGTTTTTGATTCACACTGCTAATAGCAGACATTTCCTGCCTGCAGCGCTGACCAAATCATCATTAAGGTGCCAATTTTATCAGCTCATAATTCAACATAGTTTACCAATTAGATTTAATCTCTTTAAGGTCCTGTTGTATACAAATTCTGTGCAAAAATAAAACATGAATCAAGCCTGAATATTGCAATGATGTCAAAGAAACATTTTGTTCCCCTTGTCTAAATTTGCAGAGTTCTAAATTTTGTAGAATTTATGTTGGTATGTGAGCCAGAATTGTATTTGCGCCCAGCATATGATAGTTAACAATAGTTGTACACTAAAGTCTCAAATGATCACTTGAACACTTGGACTGCTATTTATAGTGATCCCAAGAGCAGAACAAAATAAAGATTTATTTTCTTTGTTTAAAGAAACCTCCTAGAAGAAACTAAGTAGCTTCAGGTTGATATTCCTTCTCGTCTGTATAAAAATAAATCTTAGGTTTTGTTGTTTACTGGGAAAGAAATGAAAAGCAATTTCTGAATCTGAAAGAGTCTGAGCATTAATTTATTGCATATTGATTCAAGGCATTTGGCCTCAGTGTAAGACCGAAGTCCATGTGTATCAGGAGGATGAAAGGGTGGAGTGATAAATTGCACAAGCAAAGGTGGTTGTGGAAGTCAATTCTTCTATAGGACATCACTGCAGGAGTTCCTCAGGGTAGTTTCATGGGTTCATCAATCCTTCCCTTGGAAAGTCTGATGTCAAAATGTCCTCTCATGTTCAATGTTCAGGAGCAAACGATCCCATGCTTACATGTAGCAAGACCTAGAAAACATTCAGTCATAAGGCCAAAAGAGACAAAAGGACAAATATTGTTGAAATTTTGACAAAGAAAAAAAAAGCATAATGTTGAAAAAACATAGTTAATTGGCATTTGTGAAGGCAAAAGGTATAAGTCTCTGTTTCAGGTTAAGGCCCTGCATCCAGGACTGTATCTGACTGCATCACTGAGTTCTTCCAGTTTCAGTCATGGGCTAATATGTAGCAAGTAATTTTTCTGAGTTGTAAAGGAATGGATATCTCCAGCAAGATTGAGTCAACCTCCTGTCCTTGAAGTTTCATGGTATTACTTCATTTTAGTCCCCCACAATTAGTATCCAGGGGGACTATAGATGATAAATTCAAACAAACCTCAAATAAATGCTGTTGCTGTAATAACAAGTCAGAGTCTGCTTATTCTGCAGCTGATCACACCCTTTTAACTCTACAAGCGCTTTCCAATACCTACAAGAGACAAATCATGAGTACGATGGAGTTTTTGCCACTTTACTGCAGTTCCAAGCACACTCAAGAAGCTTGACACTATACAGGTGAAAGTAGCTCACTTAAGTAGGTTATCATCCACCATACTAAATACTCATGCCTACCACTATCCAAACATCATGGCTATATTGTGTGCCATTTGCAAATGCATTAAATTTATTCATTTGTACTTTGAAATCCTGTAACCTCTACTAACTAGAACGATAGGGGCACGGGAACACCACCAGTGACAGCTTTCCCTCCAATCCCACCTCACCATGACTTGGAATTATATCTTCTTTGTCACTGGGTCTAAATTCTGGATTGCCACAAGCCAAAGCACTATGGGAGTAGGAAGGATTCCAGTGGCTCAGGAAGATACTGTATCTAAGCATTATCTTCTCAAGGGCAGCACAAGTACTAGCTTTAATCATGATACATCTCAAAAATCAATAAATTAATAAAAGGGTGAAATGCAATATTGTTCACATCTCTTTTCACATTACTTTATCAAATCTAAAAGGTTCAAGAGTCTTGAAGTAACCTATACATTTGAAATAAGTGTCTTTTCCTGACAGAAACCTTATGTTGTTCTCTGAATTTAATGCCTTACTATACAAAATGCTCCTATAAATTATGATGACTAATATAAAAAGGAAGATTTCAAATATATTACTTTTCTAAATAAGTGATCAGGAAAATTCTTTCTTTCACACACCAACAACTAATCAAAGTAGTGGGAACCCTGGAACAGTTGCTTTCAGCTGAATGAAAGAGTCATCTTGGTTAAACTGAAATAGTGGTACACATCTGAGATTCACCTTGGCTAGGTGCATTTCTGCATTGGCATATATAATCTCATTTGAAAATTATCATCATACATGATCCTGATAAGGACTTCGAATTGACTCTGTAAACAACTGCACAACCCATTTCCTGAATAGATATCTGTGATTTTCAAAAGGCTGGAGTGTTCACTGAGATCTTTAACCTCTCGCTTGGGCAGTTTGAAGTACCCACCTGTTTCAAGTAGTCTTCAATTATACCAGTGCCTAAGAAGAAGGTGGTAACCTACTTCAATGACTATTGTCCAGTAGCAGTTAGATCCATAGGGATGAAGTGTTTTGAGAGGTTGGTAATGGAACATATCTACTCCTGTCTGAGAAGTGACTTGTATTCACTCCAATTTGCCCACTGGAGCAATAGGTGTACAGTAGATGCCATTTCAATGGCTGTTCACTCTTCATTCAACCCTGGAATATCTGGACAGCAAAGACACATACATCAGGATGCTCTTTATCAACTGCAGATCACCATTCAATATTTCATCCCCTCAAAACTAATCAATAAGCTTCAAGATACAGGCCTCAATACCTCCTTGTGCAATTGGATCATCAATTTCCTCACTCCAACCGCGGACATTTTAAATTGGCAATAACATTTCCACAATCTCCATCAGCACAGGTGCACCACAAGGCTGTGTACTTAGTCCCCTGCTCTACTCACATTACACTTATGACTGGATATCTAAGTACAGCTCCAATGCCATATTCAGGTTTGCTGAAGACATCACTGTCATAGGCTGAATCAAAGGTGATGACAAATCAGCACATAGGAAGGAGATTGAAAATTTGTCTGAGTGGTACTATAACAACAGCCTCTTACTCAATGTCAGCAAGACCAAGGAGCTGATTATTGACTTCAGGAGGAGAAAACCAGACATCTAAGAGCCAATCCTCATTGGAGGATTAGAGGTGGAGAGGGTCAGCAACTTTAAAATCTACAGTAATATTATTTCAGATGACCTGTGCGGAGTCCAGCACATAAGTGCAATTACAAAGAAAACATGGCAGTGCCTCGACTTCTTCAGGAGATGCAAAGATTTGGCATCATATCTGAAACTTCGACAAACTTCTATAGATGTGTAGAGTATACCACAGCCTGGTATGGAAACACCAATACTCTTGAACAGAAAATCCTACAATAAATAGTGACGATCTCCCAGTCTATCACAATCCCCACCATTAAGCACATCAGTATGGAGTGTTGTCACTGAAAATCAGCATCCAACATCCGGGATCCCACCACCTAGGATATGCTCTCTTCTCACTGCTGCCTTCAGGAAAATGGTACAGGAGCCTCAGGACTCGCTACCAGATTCAGGAACAGTTCGTGCCCTTCAACCATCAAGCTCATGAATCAAAGAAGATAACTTCACTTAACTTCACTTGCCCCATCATAACCTATGGACTCACTTTCAAAGACTCTTCATCTCATGTTCTTGATATTTATATTTATTTATTATTATTATTTGCTTTTTATATTTGCACAGCTTGCTGCCTTTTACACATTGTTTGAATGCTCAAGTTGGCGTAGTCTTTCATTAATTCTATAATAGTTATTTAAGTAACGGTTTGATTTACAATCTTTGATTTGTCTGAATGAGATTCATAGTTAGTATTCCACAGCACGCAATTAAAGATTTACAATCTTTGATCTAAAGGATATTCATTATGGAAAAAGTAAATTAGAAGTTTGAACACGATCTACTCACTGTATAGAAAAACACTATCCTTTAAAGATTAATATTTGATAATATTCTCATCGATCAGATTGACAGTGTGATGGTTAATTGTATAGTTCTTAAATATGAAAGTGTTTTTATTACAAAATTATTAATAGAACATACTTGTGATCTTCCTCTAATAGTGTTGTTAGTTGAATCTGCTGCTTATATTGATTGTCTATAATATAGTCCTGTGGCGACCCACTTTCTGGCACACACGAACCGGCTCACAACAGCGCGCGCAGGCAGAGGGCTGGCCCCAAAGAGGCGCCAGGCCATCTTCACCAGCAGGGGGAGAATCCCGCGAGCAGAAAGGGTCTGGGAATATGCATTCCCCACAGCAGTCCCGCCCCAGGGAGGACGGGAACGGGAAGGCTTTAAAGCGGGCCGCGAAGTTTGAATAAATCTCTTTCATCGCAACTCCAACTCACCGACTCCGTGTGGTTATTCTAGCACTGTGTGTAGCACACCGCTACAGTCCATTGATTTTGCAGCTTTTCTGTGAATTAGTTTGTTCCAAAATTCTACAACAATTATGGAAATCCATCAAAAAACCATTTATAGCCAGTGGAAAGGACACTTAAGCAGATTGAAACTTTTTGAAAACAAGTGGACAACGATGTTAACAAAACAGAATCATTTATGAACTGCAGAAATAGTAAAATAAGCAAAGGTGTAAACAGACAAAAATTGATATGAAGCCATTATTTATTTCTAAGAGAGCTAACCAGTAGATTGGACAGACAAAAGATTGTTAAGAGAAGTTCTGTAGGAAGAGCATTAAGTGGAGAGTAAGCGGTTTGCAGTAAAAATTGTGTGGGTTCAGAGCGGCAGGTGGACAGTATGGAGCTGGATGTAGAATGGATACAAGGCAAGAGGACCCAGGTACTTGGAGTTTTTTACTGAGCTGGAGGAGATCGCAATTGGGGAGGGGAAATAATGTATTTGAAGTCAGGATTTATCAGTTGTCAGGATTCAGTGTGGAATGCAATACAGAATTTTGAATGAACTGACATTGACCAAAGTTGCAAAGGAAGAGAGAGGCTTAGTAATCAAATCAGAAAATGACAACATCACATTTTAGAATTTCAGTGGCAAATGTGTTGTGGTAGAGCAATGTTAAAGAAGAATAGTAAGTGTTATTTGTGGTGGATAGGAGTTGGAGCATGAGTCGCCTGTGTAAATCGATTACAAGGAGACAACTGATTATTCTGAGATAATAGCTGGGAGAGGGATGGAGCCAATGGTGAATTACAAAGTTTATAACGTGCTAAGAATTTCAGCTTCAGTCTTCCAATGTTTAACCACAATTCATCCATGTCTGGAGAAAAGGAAATCAAATCACAATGAGGTTGAGATAAGTGGTTATGTAAGGTATGATCACCCTATAATGTATAAGTTCAAAGTACACTTATTATCTAAGTATGTATACTGGATACAGCCTTGAGATCCATCTTCTTGTAGGCAGCTAAAAACAAAGAAACCTGATAGAACCCATTATAAAAGACCCTACACAACAATGGCCCAATGTGCGAAAGGAAGAACAAATTGTGCAAATTGTGCCACGGCCAGGGAGCCAGTTCGGCACTGAGGTGATCCAGGAGCCCAACGGCTGCAGGCCACGGCCAGGGAGCCAGTTCAGCACTGAGGTGATCCAGGAGCCCGACGGCTGCAGGCCACGGCTACGGAGCCAGTTCGGCACTGAGGTGATCCAGGAGCCCGACAGCTGCAGGCCACGGCCAGGGAGCCAGTTCGGCACTGAGGTGATCCAGGAGCCCGACAGCTGCAGGCCACGGCTACGGAGCCAGTTCGGCACTGAGGTGATCCAGGAGCCCGACGGCTGCAGGCCACGGCCAGGGAGCCAGTTCGGCACTGAGGTGATCCAGGAGCCCGACGGCTGCAGGCCACAGCCAGGGAGCCAGTTCGGCACTGAGGTGATCCAGGAGCCCGACAGCTGCAGGCCACAGCCAGGGAGCCAGTTCGGCACTGAGGTGATCCAGGAGCCCGACAGCTGCAGGCCACAGCCAGGGAGCCAGTTCGGCACTGAGGTGATCCAGGAGCCCGACAGCTGCAGGCCACAGCCAGGGGGCCAGTTCGGCACTGAGGTGATCCAGGAGCCCGACAGCTGCAGGCCACAGCCAGGGAGCCAGTTCGGCACTGAGGTGATCCAGGAGCCCGACAGCTGCAGGCCACAGCCAGGGAGCCAGTTCAGCACTGAGGTGATCCAGGAGCCCGACAGCTGCAGGCCACAGCCAGGAAACCAGTTCAGCACTGAGGTGATCCAGGAGCCCGACAGCTGCAGGCCACAGACAGGGAGCCAGTTCAGCACTGAGATGATCCAGGAGCCCGACAGCTGCAGGCCACAGCCAGGGAGCCAGTTCAGCACTGAGGTCAGTGGTAATGGCTGCAGGCCACAGCTGCAGAGTCAGTTCAGCTCTGAAGCAAGTAAACCTTGTGAGGTAGTGAGCTGAACAACTATTCGTTCTTCACCCTCAGCCTTGATGCCTTCATCAAATCACTCTACTATATAAAAAATAAACTAGTAACACATGGAACATGGACTGCAGATTCCCTGAAAGGGAGCCCAAAGCAGTGGAGCCCCTCCAGCGCTGAGGTAAGTGAAGCTCATTCAGGAACCCAGTGGCTGCAGGGCAACAACTGCTCTCAAACCTGGCAGCGTGGGGCCCAAATCTTCTGCACCTCCCACCCAACGGTAGTAGTGAGAAGAGAGGAAGATCAGTCAAACACAGGCGGATGGTTCTGAACACCTGTTTGTTTTTCGCTCTTGGCCTTGACAACTTTAACTTTAGCCAACACTTTAATCAGCATGGAGTAATGAAATGGACACAGGTTCATCTTCTACCATCAGGCCTTGACGTACTGTCCACCTCCCAGTGATGGTGCCCCCGACCATGCCTGCAATCTCAAGAGTCTAGTTCACCAAAAGCTCCAGGAGATAGCAAAAGCACCAAATTGTTTAGTTGGTTCAAAAGAATATCCTTAAAAGGGAAATTACAGGCTGCAGATTGTAGCCATTGTGGTTCAGAAGAAGTGAATAAAGGACAGTTTGTAGTCCAGGACAACCAGGAATCAATTGATAATCAGTACGCACAATAGTGCATCTTTATTTTTCATCTGGCAATGTTTAGGAAATTAGTAATATTTTCACTAAGCTAGTCAAAAGGTGAAAGTTCTTCCTGGAAGATTGTATATGTCAAAGGTTGAGTTTCTCTCCACACCTTGTGGTGCATTGGGTAGCAACATAGTCCTTTCTTTAGCATTTGTCTGCTTTTTATGAGGCCGAATTGCCAGCTTGATGCTTAACCTAGCATGGATGGAAAGCGAGCAGGGGGCTGGCCGGATTTGAACCTCTCACCTCGAAGTCCGGTGCAAATGCAGTGGCACCAGCCAGCATGTCAAAGGTTGAACTGAAAATAAGGAGGGTGTAAGATGTAGCAGTGTTAATGTCTGCATGTGCAGGTTTAGTAAGTACTACTTTAGGGCAGTACTCATTCTGTAGGATTGATTGAATGGAATGAAGGGTGGGTTTGTTGAATGAGGGACATTATTTTTAAGATAACTACACATTCGAGTCTTCGGAGAAGAAAGGACATTTAAGGTCAAGCAGGATTTTTTTGTGGGTCAAGTGTTTTAAATAATGGATTGGAAGGGTAAAGCTCTTTGTCAAAGGGGAAATATTTTCAAAACCCAGAAGCACATAAAAAGGAAGATGAGTGATCTCCAGTTTAATGGAATCATGAAAGAAGAAATTAAGTAAGAATCGATGTGATATGGACATAAAGAGAATGTTTGGAGTCTCGGGCTGGAGAGGTTGCAGCTTGTGTAGGGGGTGGTGTAGTGCACAAGCAAGAAGAAAGAAAATCGACTAACTTGGAGGAAGAACGAGTGCTTCAAATAGATTGCAGCTTGCAAATTGTGGAGGAGTTAGTCACCTTTTAACTCCAGAATCATCATGGAAATATGCACAGTTAATCAGAAGAGAGAAATCAATCTTTGGCAGAGCCTGGATTAGATAATTGACCAGAGAATTGCATCTAAACCACTGAAGAAGAGAAGCCAGGGAAAATTACAGGAGTGACCTATGTGTAGAGCTTTAGCTCTGAGCATCCATGACAACCAAAATAGATACGAAAGTAGGTCAGAAGTTGCAGAAGTGCTGTGGTGCATTGAAGGATGTATTTGGGTAATTGAGCAAATGCAGTTGTCTCACTCTATCATCTTTATTAAAAGAAATAACAGCACAAATAAAACCATCACCATTCTCAGTATCTGCTCTGTTAGATCATAGATATTAACAGAGGACATCACAGCTACAATCAACAAAAAAAATGCAAAAAATGAGAAAACCACTTTAAGTACTGCAGATATAGAATTTAGGAAGTAATGGAAACTTACTCAAATTAAGTTTATAAACAATTCTGTTCAAAATAAAGTGACCAAAACTGACTAATTTCATGTCTCAAATTCCTAAGGCTGGAATTCACATCTCCTGTGAAAGGCTATTACTACACGTATGACCTGAATTGTTTTCAGGATGACTTTTGCACAGTTCATGTCAAGAAGTGGCAGGCTTCTACTTTTATTCTTAATATTATCTTTGATCTCACAATGTGATATTATCCTCACCCAAGATTGTCTGAGCCAGGACTGAGTGTGGTTCTGGAGACACAAAAGTTTGAAGACCATAAAGGTAGATATGGACGTGGAAACTCTACATTTTTTTTTCCCAATCTTAGCCAAAAGGCCGAGAAGTGATTGGAATCTCTACTTGAGCCACTCATCCATTGTATCATACTATTCAGCCATTACCTGACACGCAGTGTAATCACTAAATCTGCGCTTGCTCAAGTGCTGATCATTGCTGTGATCTTAAAGGTTTCCAACCCCAAACAGCCTGAATAATGACCAAAACAACAAATAAGTCACCAGTTAGAATAGTTTCCTTCCACATCTATATGCAGAAAAGGTTGGAAGCACAGAAAGAAGCTGATGTATTTCTTCAAAACTAGTTTAATATAGTTCAACATATGGTTTCAAAATGAAATTTTAATGTCAACCTAACACAGGACTTTCATGGCATTTACTATAAACTCTTATACAGAATGAATAAAGCTAAAATTTATTAGAGTACATCCTTGTAATCAATGTTTTCCATTTGGTTTTCATATTTAGTACATTTTTCAGGAAAATAGTAATGCCCAATACCATGTTATTCTGCAACTTTTTCAAGAATTGGAAGACTTAGCTGGTACAATTTAAGAACAGAGTTTGTCCCCATTTGTCTTGTAGGGACAATATAATCATTAACCTAGATTTCTAGACAAGTATGAATACTCAGAAGACCCAAGAAACTGGGACTTAGCTACAGGAATAGAACAAAAAGAGAAGCTGGTAATATTTAAAGTTAAAAAAGTAAAGAAAATACAAAATGTCACAATAGTTAATTCAACTTCAGAATAAAAACGTCATTCATGGCACAGCTGGTTGAGTTCTGACCTGTGAGTCACCCCAGAGACTAAAATTCAAAGATCAAGGCTGACACATCTGTTTTAAGAAAAGTCTTTTGGATGAGGTATTAAACAAAATCCCTGCTTTCTGTCTCAACTGACAGAACATTTTTTGAACAAGAGGTGGAGATCACCAAGCCAATATTTGTCACTGAGTCAGGAGCATGATAACGTTCAATCATTATCATGTTGCTATACTTAGAAATACAGTACATGGCACACAACTTGACTGTCACGCTTTCTACATTACAGCAGTCTACAGTGCTAAAGTACCCCTTTGGCTATAGGTGTTCTGGCATGATGTCAAATCATGAAGGTTACGATGTAAATGAAAGTCATTCTTTCTTCTTCCAATGGGAGAACTTCAAAATCATCATTAAATTAAACCCACACATCAAATTAATTCCTTTATATTTGAGCATCTAGCGGGTGGAAATGACTTTGTGATTCAGTAATGCGTGGAACCTTTCGGTGAATGGCGGTGCAGGCTCGAAGGTCCGAATGGCCTACTCCTGCACCTATTTTCTATGTTTTCTATGAATCAGTAGAAGTGTAGTGTACTAACATTACTGTTAGGGGAATTTGCATAGATCTGTTTTAAAACTTTTAAATCTAAAATATTGGTAGATGCCAAAGTTTTTAATAGCTTGACAAGATTTTGAGGTGCACCAATTGAAACACTTTGCCAATATTCCATGTTGATCTGCATTTGTTCAAAGAATCTCTTCAACTAGCTTCTTTCATTAATGAAGCAAAATGCTGGAAACACTCAGCAAATCAGATAGCCTCTGTGGAAAGAAAAACGACCAGTGACCACTCATTTGATTTGTTCAATTGAGAAATCAAATTAGCTTTAAGTTGCAGAGAGGTTGGGGAAAGGATAAATAGGACAAAAGTATCTTTTCAGAAGGCAGAGCAAGTTGGCAATGGTTACTTAAAAGTTATGGAGCTCCATGCCCCTATTATGGACCTGCATGTTTGTATTCAGGAACAACCTGCTTGTATTATGTGGTTGTAGATTCAGTTTTAAACATTTTAGATTAATGTCAATATAACTGGAATATGACTGTAATCTTACTTTAAACTTCTCCTGTTGGAGACCTGCACTACTTTTAGCCAAATCCCCATGAGACAGTGAATTCAATATTTAGTCTTCTCTTTGCTTTTCCACTGTTCCCTCTGTTCCAGGTAGCCTTTAACTGGTGTGTGTGTGTGTGTGTGTGTATATATATATATATATATATATATATATATATATATATATATATATATATATATACACACACACTTACTGTAACTCAGTTTTTTCCTCTTTTATTATGTATTATCTTGCTGCAAAGTCAACAAATGCCAACGATATTAAATCTGATTCTGATTCCTTCTTTTGCCCTCCTTTGGCTTTAAAACTCTATCAAACTAAAAATGTCAACAAAATACTTGTTTTTGTTTTATTTTTACAGTAAGATTAATATTATTATTATTGATTTAGTACATACTTTTATTGAAATCAAAGAGGGAATTCAGCGTAAGAAGACATCCTATTGTTTTGCGGACAGGTCAAAAACTGAAAGTAGTTGATGCTACCATACAGAGCTGCTTACCAAGGCTGCAAAAGATTTCACCAGCTACACTAGACACAACTAGGGAACCTATTGAGTTAATTCACAGTGATGATTATCTTAAATAAATTCTGACATAATATTTTACATTCCAAGCTTGGTTCACAATACATTAACTGATATTCTTGCAGTGTGAAATACACAACGTAAAGTTCTCATATTCATTCATTTTAATTGCTTGTCTGTATTCAAATGTCATTGGAATCATTATTTTCTTCCCATTGCATCACAAATCATGTGACACCTGACAGATAAAAGGGTTTTGCATTGATGGATCAGTGTTGTTAAATTTAGTGTGTGCATGTAATAAGGTGAGCCATTACAGGACAAGGGAGTTAAACATTTTCTCAATTTTATATCCATGGATAGTGTCAGCAGTGGTTTTGTTAGAGAAACCTTCAAGTAAATTTGTTTTCAGAATTCACAAATGTAGACTGAGAACTATTTCACCTATTCTTCTGAAAATATAAAATAAACTCTGAAATAGATTTAAATTCATATCATAAGCAAATATTGTGTCATTCTACCACCTGCAAAGGTAGGCCTAACCTACTCTCAGTTCTCGAAGCATAAGAGACGACAGATGATGAAATTAAACAATCTGCTGGAAGAACTCAACAGGTTGTGCAGCAACTGTGCGAAGAAAGGAATTATTGGTATTTCAGATCAAAACCTGATGTAATTCCCTTTTCTCCATAGATGTTGCTCAACCCACTGAGTTCCTCTAGCAGATTGTTTGCTGCTCTCAATTCTGTTGTCACAGTTATCTGATCATATTTCCTTATATGTATGTTGTTCCTCACTGTCTTCAGTTTTTTCAGTTCACCTAAGACACAGAGCCTTGTGGGATATAACCCAGATTAGTCAGAGAGGCAAGGGATGAGACTGTTGGGGACTTGACCAAGAATATTTTGTAATCTTTAGCCACAGGCAAGGTCCCAAAGGACTGGCAAGTAGCTAATGTTCTTGTATTCAAGAAGCAAAATGGGTACAATCCTTGAAACTATAGACTGTGAAGTCCCACACCTGTGGTAAGGAAGCTATTGGAGAGGATTCTTTGGTATATGATTTCAGAGCATTTGGGGAAATGTAGCCTAATTAGTGACAGTCAACGTGGCTTTGTATGTGGCAAGACATGTCTTACTAATTCTCTGCCGTATTCCTTTGTGGACAGTCTGTACTTAAAGGCCTCATGCTGAGCACTCAAGGATTCAGTTATAGGAGTTTCATTTCTAGTTTGTGATTTCACTTTTGGATTTTGTTTGTGTTGTTTTGCTTATTTTGAGTCTGTGTCTGAGTTAATTCTAGACCTTACTCTGCACTTGGATTCACCACCATCCATAGCTCTTTCATTACATTATGATTGAGCAATCATGAACACAGCGGAGTGTGAATGCCTGTGGACTGCATTAGCAGACACAACAACATGCTTCAGGAGATCCTCACCACTCTCCAGAAACTCTCTAACTCTGGTAGGCAGGATCCAACCGGACAGAGTGACAGCCAGTTCTGGGCATGTTCAAGTTGGAAATTCCGCCAATACTTGTGAGGGATCACTGCACCTACTAGCTCCCGAGCAGTATTACAGTAACCCCAAAATATGCTAAGGATTCCTGGGACAATGGTCCTTGACTTATGAGTTACAGCTATCCGAGTTCAGAACACAGTAAGGTAGCCTATATCACCTCACTCCTTCTTGGAAGAAGCCTTGCCTGGGCCTATGCACTCTGGCAGAAGGATTCACCCATCTGTACCTCTCTTCAGAGACTTTGAGGAGGCTGTTCCATCACTCTACTGGTGGACATAGCTCTTCAACTTACGCTAGGGGAATTAGTCTGTGGCCGATTATTCCACAGGATCTTGTACTTTGGCCGCAGAGAGCGGTTGGAATATGGATGCACTAACTGCTCAACTCCATAAGGGGTTGAGTGATGATGCCTTTGCAACTCGAGTCCTGGTGGACGATCTAGTTAGCCTTTTGGACCTGGCGATTCGACTCAATAACTGACTAATGGAAAGGGATAGATGAAGGGGATTATTCTCCCCCTAAATGTCCTCTGTCCTCTCCCATGCCCCTGGGCTAGGTCTTCTCCTACGCTGCCCAAATCCCAGCCTTCGAGGGGCCTATGCAAATAGGCTGGACCAGGTTCTCTCGAGCCAAAAAAGAGAGAATAAGAAGGAAGAGGTGCTGCTTTTTCTGTGGAGAGGACAAACATTATCAGCTCTTTTGTCCCAAGCTGCTGAGAGACTTGGGACCGTCTAGTGTATAGAGGGCTGTGATGGTTGCTAGCCTCACTCCCAGTTTAGCTCCCTCCAGAGTGGGCTCCATGTCACTTTTATGAGGAGATCATAAACATTCCCTGGATGCCTTTATTGGGGCTGGTGGAGCGGAGAATATTTTGGACCTCAGACTGGCCAGAAGATTGAAAATCCCCTTTCCATGTCTCAACTAACAGCTCGTTGCCACAGCCCTGGATGGAGACCTTTGGTACGAGGGTAGATCAACCTCCAAGCATCCCCTTTCAAGCTCAAGATTGGCCAGCATGTGGCATCAATCTAGCACCATCTCATTCACTCCCTGGGAATACCAGTCACTCTGGGTAATCCTTGGCTGTCATCCCACAACCTGAGAGTCAATTGGACTACTGGGGTCATTCTGGGCTTGCAAAACCAAGGCAAAAAGAAATGCCTCCAAAAGGGGCCTCAGACACCTTCTGAGTAATTAACTCAGTATTCCATGTATTCCACCTCAAGGCCTTGAGTGCCAGCCACTTGGCTCCGGTTCCAAACTTCCATTGCCTCCCAGAACTGTTGAGAGAAACCCACCTATACTGACCTCCAGCGACTTTTAGACACCCACATTGTTTGAGGTAAAAGGTAGTAATACTTTGTGGATTGGTAGGGATATTTCTTAGCAGAGAGAAGCTGGATCCCTTCATATGACATGCAGGACCCTACCTTGATAGTAGACTTTCACCAGCACCATCCTGATCACCCTTGGCTGTCGGGAGCCAGCTGAAGCAGTGCGGTTGGAGAGGTGTTCTGTCATGCTCCATAGCTCTCACATTACAATTACTGAGGTTCAAAGGTTACTGCAATGCACAACATGTTCTGTAACTGCTGATTCATATCAAAATTAAATTGAAATTATAATTCCAAATCTCTGATGACCTGAGTGTTTTTGAGTCTTTGAATTAACAATAGATTCATCACACATCAGCTAATGTTGCCTCTGTTTCTGGGAAAAAAAAGAATGCAAAGTCATTTTTTTTCACTCCTCCTTATCTGTAAGTTCAATGAGTCAATTTATATGTAACACAAATTATTAAGAGTAGTTACACTTGTCTTTATCACCATTGTTGCTGTCAAGATAAAATGGAGAAATAAAAGCCTTTAAAATTTATATTGCAGTCTAACATTTCACAATGAAATAGTTCATTAGTGACAACACACCAGCAGATGAGATGGAGCTGGATAGCAAAGCTCGCTGGGCACACAGTTCATTGGACACAGTTTACTGGACACACCATTCACTGGACACATGGTTGACTGGACACACCGTTCAGACACCAAAGTTAATTGGCCATACATTTCATTGGACATGCTTCACTGGACACCACAGTTTACAGTGCTCCACAGTCCAATGGACACATGGTTCATTAAGCACCACAGTTCACAGTATATCATAGACCATGGGACACTACATTGACATTTGCAATATCTTAATTTTTTGAGATGTACAAATGCTTATCAATCATTTGTTTCCTGATGGATTTTAATCCAAACAAGTGTGAGATGTTGGGAGATCAAATGCATGGAGAAAATTTATGGTAAATGGCAAGACACTTTAGAGCACTGATGTACAGAGTGATCTTGGAATGCAAGTTCACAGCTCCCTGAAACTGGAAACACTGGATAGAGTAGCAAAGAAGGTATACAGCATGCTTGATTTCATCAATTGGGATACTGAGTATTAAAGTTGACAGGTCATGTTGCAACTGCATAGAAGTTTGGTTAGGCCACATTTGCAGTTCTGGTTGCTGCATTACAGAAAGGACACATATTGTAGATCACTGGACACATAGTTTACTAGAGGTATTGGACAAGGTGTAGACGGGGTTCACCAGGATGTTACTTGGATTAGAGGGTATGAGTTATAAGGAGAGTTTGGACAATATTGAATTGTTTTCTCTGGAGTAAGGAGAGGGTTGATGTGTTTGTGGCATATAAACTGATGAAAGTCATAGATATGGTTGATAGAGTCTGTCTCCAAGAATGGAATTGTCCAACACTCGAGGGCATCAGCTTAAAGTGAGAAGGAGAAGGTAAAGGAGATTTATGATGCATGTTTTTGAAAGAGTGGTAGGTTTCTGAAATGTGCTGTTACGGGAGATGGCAGACACAGATATGATAGTAACATTTAAGAGGCGTTTATGCAGGCAAATGAACAGGCAAGGAATGGGACAATATGGACCAAATGTTGGTAGATGTGATTAGTCTCCAAACTTCTATAACCTCAAACTGCTACATTCCAGGGAAAACAGTCCCAGCATACTCAATCTTCCTACATTACTCAAACCTTCCAATTAGGTCGCATCCTTCTGAATCTTTTCAGCACCCTCCCTAGCTCTAACTTCAAGTTCAAGTTTAATTGTCATTCCACCATACTCACGAATACAGCCCAATAAAACAGTGTTCCTCTGGGGCCAAGGTACAAAACACAGAACCCGCAGTCACTCACAGCACAAGGTCCATGTAGCACATTTAGCACATATAGGTACAATAGCAAAAAAAAGTACAGTCACTAAAAATAATATAGACCAGTTTCCTGAGTGACATGGCCTATAGATTGATGGTGCATGGGATATTGTCTTGGGACCACGTTTCTGCAAGAACAAGCATGCAGCAGTTCCCCAGCACTTGCTAGTGCAGCTGCAGACAAACACAATCTAGCTTGTCTTCCACTGAGTGAACACTGGAGGGCAGCACCAACAGAAGGGCTAACCCCAACCCAGCATGGAACTCAGTGCACCCATGCAGATCTCTACTCTCTCCCACACCGCCTCTGGCGTCTCCTCTCCTGGGCGGCTACAACAGGTGACACCAGTCTTGCTGAAGAGTCGCGGCCCAAAACGTCGGCTTTTCTCTTCTGCATAAATACTGTCCAGCCTGCTGAGTTCCTCCAACATTGTGTGTGTGTGTGTGTGTGTGTGTGTGTTGCATAGTTCCACCACAGTAAATCTCGAGTAATGAGCCAGTGAACCCAACTTGCAGTATTCTACACTTTCAATGTCCAGCCGAACTGACATTTTCTACACTAGCATGACATTCCAACTCCTGTACTCACTGTCTCAGCCAGTGTAGGCAAGCCAGCCATATGTTTTCATCACTAGCCTTTCTAAGTGTGTTATCAGTTTCAAGGAGCTATGCAGTTGTACCATAAGGGAAATGCAACTCTTCACACTTGTCTGAATCTGCTGTACCCTTGCCCTCGTTCCTGATTGATTTAGATTCTGTACTTTCCTCAGACAAACTTCTTCACTATCCACTATACCAGCACATTTTGATGTCATCTGCAAACTTACTAACCATGCTATGTGCATTCTCATACAAATCATTATATTTGATCAACAACAGTGAAACCAGCACTGATCCATTGGTCACACTCCTCAAATTTCAAAAATAACTCTACTGCTGTGTATTTAATAATTTAGTAATATTTGAGTAATATTGAAAAAATATTGTTTGAATAAACAGTCTTTGTTGTTTCCATAATTCATTATGGGTTATAGGTAAAAGTATGTGAATGGCACAGGTCATTATGCCACTACGTCATACAGTATGTGCACACCTCGCTAGAAGTACAAACAGTCTAGACACGTTTCCTGTGGCTCTGTGTTTTTCTTTCAATTAGATTCATGTTTTGGAATTACAAAATAAAAGTGACGATGAAGTATTTTTAAAAACAAACTCGGGACACCTACCCACCTGAAGTGCAGCGAGACATTTGTATTTAAAAAATGCGTGCAGCACAACTTATTAGCAAGAGGAGAGAAATGGTCAACTAAAATAAAATACAGCACATAGTTTCTTCAGAAAAGTAGAAATGGTCGAGTTAAAATAAAGGTAGAAAATGGACAAAATTCATGTGTTCATAGAGAACATCAGGGTCGTTTAGAAACACAACCATTGTTGATTGCAAAATGTTTTAGTTTTCACAAGTGGAATCAAAAGGAAAGAGAGTCCATTTCAGAGTATTTGGCTGAATTGAGAGATTGTCTGAGCATTGTTAGTTCAGTAATGAGCTTAATGATGCACTGAGAGATTTAGTTTCTAGAATCTTACAAGCAAGCATTCAAAAATAGCTCTTAACTAAAACACTACTCACATTTAAAAGAGCAGGTAAAACCACTGTATCAAGTGTGCAGCCCTGATGGAATGGCAGAATAGACTCGATGGGCCGAATGGCCTAATTCTGCTCCTATGTCTTATGGTCTTATCAATGGAAACAGAAGACAGAGACACAATTGAGTTACAGTTAGGAATGAAAATGAGCATGAATAAAATTGTAACATCTAAAACTAAACCTGTCCGGCCGAACAAATTGTGTTAATGTTGTTGCACGCGCTCACGTACACCAGATCAATGCAGGTTTAAAGGCAAAACTTGGAGAAAATGCAGCATAGTAGGAAGCTTACAAAGAGTATGTTGGGCATAAAAAATAAATGGACTGCACAGGTAAGACAAAAAGATGAAGAATCACGTTACAGTTTCAAAAAGAGAACTAATTTGCATGACATTCATGAAAAATCTGATAGTGGTGAGAGTGACACAGGACTGTGTAGCCTTGAGATTTGATTTTTGAAAACTAACAGGAGATAAGCAATTTGGCTTACACCAGAAGTGAACAGCAAATTAATTCAAATTGAATTGGACACTTGTTCAGCTGTTTCAGTGATTTCACAAAATGAGTCTGAAAGACATTTCAAAGATACTGAACAGAAGCCTGCAGATATCTAACTGAGAAATTATGCTGGAGAAAAGATGACGTCCATAACAGTGAAATACAACAACCAATAAGCCACATTGGGCTTGTACATAGTAAAAGTAGGACCAGCATTGTGGCACTATAATAGGCTGAGACAACAACTTGACTGGAGATCCATCCAATCAAGTTGTAGTTGTCTCACCCAATTATAGTGCCACAATGTACAATTTTCATGCCACATCCCCTACAAAAGTGTCAACTGAAAATGAATCCAGAAAGGTACTGGATGATGCCACAGCACTGTTCAAGAAGGGCATTGGAAAACTCAGAAATATCAAGGGTAAAATAGTGTTAAGTGAAAATGCCAGACCCAAGTTTCACAAAGCCTGTCCAGTTCCTTTTCCTATCTGTGATAAACTAACCAATGAGCTAGATCACATGGAGGCCATAGGAATTCTTTCCAAGTTTCATTGGAGCCCATGGGTAACATTAGTGGTCCCAGAAAGCCAAGAAGAATGGGTCTGTTAGGATGTGTAGTGAATTGAATCAGTCAATCAAACTGAAAGTAGATCAATACCTCTGGCCAGGATAGAGGATATCTTTGCAAACTTTTCTGGAGGAAAACACTTCAGCAAGGTGGACTTAGCTGAGGCCTGTCTACAGCTGAGTCCATAGTGTTTCGCACCGTAAGTACTCACAAAGTGCCTTATTGCTATAATGGCTTATTTTTCGACTACTATCTGCACTTACGCTCTGGCAGAAAGCTATGAGCTGGGTGCTGCAAGGCTGCCCAGGCACTCTGCGTTACCTGGTTGGTATCATTGTTACTGGTGATGAGAAACATCTCCCAAAACTCAAATCAGTGCTAAAAAGATTAGAAGATTATGGGCTCAGAACACGACAGGTGTGAATTTTTTAAACCGAACATATTTACTATGGTCACACTATTGAGACACAAGAACTACACAAGTGTGCTGAGAAAATTCAGGCAGTGGTGGTTGTCCCAAAGCCAAAGGACGTGTCACAGTTGTGGCCCTTTTTAAGATAGGAGGGGTGGTCAATTACAACAGCAGGTTTCTACCAAGCCTGACTACTGTGCTTTACCCCTTGGACTCTTAACTATAGATTGGGAAGAAGTGGCAATGGTCAAAGCCGTGTGAGATGTCTTTCCAAAAGACAAAGTAAATGATGACATCATAGACTGCACTCACACTTTATGATCAACATCGTCAAGTGATGTTTGCCTATCATGCCTTGCCTTATGGCATTGTTACGATAACATCACATGTTATGAGTGACGGAAGTGAACGCCCCATTGCCTTTGCATCACATTCCCTTACCACTGCAGAGAAAAAGTATGCACAGATTAACAGAAAGGCCTTGACTCTAGTTTGAGGTGTAAAAAGTTTCAGCCAGTACTTCAATAGGAGAGAGTTCCTCCTCAGTACTGATCATCAACCACCAGTGTCCATTTTTCATCCGCAATAGGGTGCTCCACTAAAAGCAGCAACACGGATGCAGAGGTGGGCTGTTTCTTGGAGGATGCAATTAGGAGATCGAATTCAAGAGGACCACTGATCATCGAAATGCTGATGCTTTGTCCTGTTTACCCTTGGAAAAGGAAGTACCTGAAAAATTTACAGAAGGACACTCCTCTTAGCACATTCTCACTAATGCATTTCAGAAGTCTCCCTGTTGGGGGTGCTACATTCTGGTGATCTAGACATGGTCAAAACTAAAGCATTAGCTTGGAACTTTATCTGGTGGCCTGGGATAGATTAGCAGATTAAGCATTTGCCATGCACTGTTTGGGATGCCAACATGTTCAGAAGTAGCCAAGAGCCATGTCTCTCCTTCCTTGGGAATAGCCTGCATTGCTCTGGTAGAGGATTCATCCTGTTGGATGTGTTTTTCCATAGAAACTATTGTGTTTTTTGTACTTACTGTGAATGTCCGCAGGTAAATGAATCTCAGGGTTGTATATGGAAAACAGATAATACATTTACTTTGAAATTAGAATTTTGCATTTCAAAATGAATGCAAACAGAGATGTTATAAGAAGTTGACTGTGAACCTCCGCTTTTCTTGATGAAGCATCTGTTGGTTCATCTACACTTTGTACTAGGACGCTGGCTTCATCAGTAGATTCCCTGGATCCCTTGTCAGTACACAGGCACTTATGATCCAAATGCTGCTTGGCTATTTGTTCATCTGTCTGCTCATGTTCTGTTACCATGCCAGTAGTCAGTTTTCTTTCTGAGATGAGCATGTGATCCAATGCACATCTGACACTGAATATTCACAGGCTGGTGTGTGTATCATATTGTTGTTTCATGGCCTTTCGCTTGCTGCAAAAACAGCTGGCTGCAGGAGATCTAACTTGTTGTGTAAGCTGCACTTAAACATTGAACCGGAGAGTGATGCACCTGTAGGTTTATTTGGTAATGGAAAAGAGAACGGCTTAATTTTGTCATCAAGTCACCATGTATTTTTTTTGGAAAGACCTCGTTTCACTGTTTGTATTGTTCACTCTGCCAGGCCTTTTGATGCTGCATGATATGGAGCCATTATCAGGTGCCTAATACTGACAAATTCTTGACAAACTCCTTAAATCCTGCACTCAAGAAGGCCGGCTATATCACAACTGCTCTCTGTAATTTGTTCTTTTAGACTGATTGAATATACCACCTGGCAGGCCTTGTAAATCCCCAGCTGACAGTTCTCGTTAAACTTGAACTTAGCTGCTGGACCATAGCATTGACCCAAAGTGCCAGCTTGAAAATCTGCTGGTACTTTTGTAATAGAGAATTCTAATACAGTTGAAGCAGGAGAGAACAGATGACATCTTTTAAATCCAATTTCTGCCCAGCAAATTAGGCTGTTGGCCTCCCCTGACCACATGCATGAGTAAATGGGTCAGGTCCCCCGGTGAATCAGTTGTGACATAAAAATGCCTCAAATTACCATGTTATCTCCAGTGTAACTGCAGAACACCGAGTTCGGCAGTTGTAATTTTAGAATCTGACATAAGGAGAATTTGCTTACCAAGTTGATGCCTACCCTGTATCCAGCTTACATCGCACAGGCTGATTGTGCACTATAAAAGTAAACAGATATGAGGCTGGTCTCAGTGGCTTACGTCAAGGGTTTGGAAGAATGTACACCCTTCTTCACTTTCGCCTGCTCCTTGCTTGGAGTTGATGGTTGAATTCTATCGTTTCCTCTTAGTGAAGCACACCTTCTTGTTGTGGTGCCTTACATTCTGACAGAACCAGCAGTTGATGCATGCAATTGGACCATTGGACATGACTTTCCCCAGACTAATAACATCTCTGTGGAGGCTTATGTGATCTCTGTGGAGACTATAGGCTGTGGGTCGATATCCACTGGCCAACATTGAAGTTTTCAGGAAGTGGGCTCTTGCTTGATTACTGCCTGAAACAGCGGTGGTGGGGGTGGCTGAATCACTGGAAGGCCTCTCTTGACTGCCTTGCAGTGGAGAGATGTGAGGCATGGTTTGTTCCAGGACAAATAGTGCTTTTTGGACGGGAAGGCTCTCCTGTGACTTCCAATCTTGGATTCCAACAACCAATGCTTGAATAAGCCTCATTTCTTTAAACTGGACCAGGAAAATATCTTTGTACTTGCATTCTTGCACTGCTAAGGTCAGTCTTGTGATGAAATCCTCTATATTCTCATCGGGGTTTGCTGCAACTGTGAGAACCTGAAACAATACTTCCTTTGCCACTATTGTTAAAATTGATAGAAGTTCAATGTAGTCCAGAAAAGTTTTCTTCCACTGTTGTTAGATTCCAGGGGCCAGTTTTGCCATAGCTCAGCCCAAAACGGATGAGGTGCTTGGAGTAGAGAGTCCATTCTTATTTTGATTCTTGTCACCGTACGTTATTTATGTACAGAGGCAAGAAAGACAATGAAGGCATAGGGTTAAATATTTTTACTGAGTCTTATTAGTAACATGCTAGGCAATTTAAAGTGTGGAAGGGACAAACAAAGCCTACCAAGATGAAAACATGCACACTTGAAAGTCCGTGTGAAAAAGAACAACCTCTGGCTGTAGGAGGCCCCATTCATTCCCCTTGTGATCCATCAGCCACATACACACCTACCACCTTTCACAATCAATTGGATACAGTTTACTAGACTCTTAAGCTCTCATTTCATCTCTGGAATTCTGTTAGGGCCATATTTTGATAATGACATCCAAACTGGATATTGGTGGGGATATAATGGAGAGGAAATGCTCTTTGATCACAGTTGATGACAACCACCATCACTTTGCTAATGATTGAAATTAGCTGGTTTGGATTTGTCCTGCTATATGTTATTTTTTGTTAACATCCTGTCTCTTTGCTAACTAGAACTGAAGCCATGTATCTAAAACACCTAGTTTTAGCTCACAATCAACTCTTTGATTTCCCCTGCTTTCCAGGCGCTTTGAAGGGAAATGTTGCCTACCAATCAGTCACATCTCTTGGTCTTACATTTAGCAAATGTGGAAGTCCAAGCTGTTCTGACTCTCGAGTTTGCTACTGAATTCACCTTTGATTCCAGCCAAAAAGCATCTACTCCCTAAAGGAATAGGACAAAGAACTGCAATCCAGTTTTTGTCAGGGAGATCTGGTCCATGGACATGGATTTACTAAATTGCATCATCAACAGAGAAGATCAGGCAATCACTCTCGTAAATTCTACTTTACTTCATTTTCCAGCTGTTAATCATTTGTTGGTGATTTTCTGTTTCTATTAGATTTTTAGCATTTAATTTTATTTTTCTCAGTTACTTATGTTAACTTGAGTAGTTTTTAAACACACCTGACACCCAAAGGCTTGGTATGCAGAGAGCTAACAGTGAGTTCCAGAGGCAGGGCCTCAACCTGAGGCCTACTCATTGCTCAGCATCTCCTCAACCTCACAAGATGCCTCTTATACATGGAGAGTCAACTATATCAGAAAATGTTCTGACAGGTCACAAACATCATTCTGTAGACAGTGCTTTCATCTGTCTCTCTGGCAGCTTATTTTAATTTTGCCAGACTTCTCCCACCCAGGTTATACACTTGGCGGCCACTTTATTAGTTGCAGCCACTGAATGTATATTCGTAGTCTTCTGCTGCTGTAGCCCATCCACTTCAAGGATTGAACTGTTGTGCATTTAAAGATGCTCTTCTACACATCACTGTTGTAACACGTGTTTATTTGACTTACAGTCACCTTGTCAGCTTGAACCAGTTTGGTCACTCTCTGACCTCTCTCATTAGCAAGGCATTTTTGTCCACAGAATTGCTGCTTACTGGATTTTTTAAATGTTTTTGCACTATTCTCAATTTAACTCTAGAGACTGTAGTGAATGACAATCTCAGGACATCAACAGTTTCTAAGTTAAGTCACTCTTTATTGTCATTTCGACTATAACTGCTGGTACAGTACACAGTAAAAACGAGACGTTTTTCAGGACCATGGTGCTACATGAAACAATACAAAAACTACACTGAACTATGTAAAACAACACAAAACTACACTAGACTACAGACCTACCCAGGACTGCATAAAGTGCACAAAACAGTGCAGGCATTACAATAAATAATAAACAAGACAATATGTACAGTAGAGGGCAATAGGTTGGTGTCAGTCCAGGCTCTGGGTATTGAGGAGTCTGATGGCTTGGGGGAAGAAATTGTTACATAGTCTGGTCGTGAGAGCTTGAGTACTTTGGTGCCTTTTGCCAGACGGCAGGAGGGAGAAGAGTTTGTATGAGGGGTGTGTGGGGCCCTTCATAATGCTGTTTGCTTTGCGGATGCAGCGTGTGGTGTAAATGTCTGTAATGTCAGGAAGAGGGACCTCGATGATCTTCTCAGCTGACCTCACTATCCGCTGCAGGGTCTTGCGATCCGAGATGGTGCAATTTCCGAACCAGGCAGTGATGCAGCTGCTCAGGATGCTCTCAATACAACCTCTGTAGAATGTCCTGACGAAGGGTCTCGGCCTGAAATGTCGACTGTACCTCTTCCTAGAGATGCTGCCTGGTCTGCTGCGTTCACCAGCAACTTTGATGTGTGTTGCTCTGTAGAATGTGGTGAGGATGGGGGTGGGAGATGGACTTTTCTCAGCCTTCGCAGAAAGTAGAGACGCTGCTGAGCTTTCTTTGCTATGGAGCTGGTGTTGAAGGACCAGGTGAGATTCTCTGCCAGGTGAACACCAAGAAATTTGGTGCTCTTAACGAACATTGACAGAGGAGTCGTCAATGTTCAGCAGAGAGTGGTCGTTCCGTGTCCTCCTGAAGTCAACCACCATCTTTTCTGTTTTGTTTACATTACAAGACAGGTTGTTGGCTCTGCACCAGTCCGTTAGCCGCTGCACCTCCTCTCTGTATGCTGGCTTATCGTTCTTGCTGATGAGACCCACTACGGTCGTGTCATCGGCGAACTTGATGATGTGGTTCGAGCTGTGTGTTGCAGCACATTTGTGGGTCAGCAGAGTGAACGGTAGTGGACTGAGCACACAGCCCTGGGGGGCCCCCGTGCTCAGTGTGATGATGTTGGAGATGCTGCTTCCAATCCGGACTGACGGGGGTCTCCCAGTCAGGAAGTCTAGGATCCAGTTGCAGAGGGAGGTGTTCAGGCCCAGTAGGCTCAGCTTTCCAATCAGTTTCTGAGGAATGATTGTGTTGAATGCTGAACTGAAGTCTATGAACAGCATCCGAACGTACGTGCCTTCTTTGTCCAAGTGGGTTAGGGCCAGGTGGAGGATGATGGCGATGGTGTCGTCTATTGAACTAAGATACTCAAACAACCCTTTCTGGCACCAACAAACATTCCATGGCCAAGGTCACATTTCCTCCCCATTCTGATGTTTGATCTAAACAGCAAATAAACTTCTTGACCATGTTTGCATGCTTTTATCTATTGAGTTGCTGCCACATGATTTGCTGATTAGGTATTTGCATTAATGAACAGGTGTACAGGTGTACCTTATAAAGTGGCCAGTGAGTGCATTTGACCCTCAGTTTTATTTCAGGCCGCACATCCACACCATTTCTATTATTAATTTTGTAACTTTGATTCAGCTCTATTGAAACCATATCCATGCTTTGTTACCTCTAGAAATTGCTGTCCAATATTCTGCCGACTAGCCTTCCCCATTCTCCCTGACCTGAACAAGTGGTCATTCATTAACAAGTCTCCTTTGTGTCTTAACCGCTCTTCCATCATCCTATATTGGCAATGTTCAGACTCTCTCAGTCATCTTGTCAAGTTTCTCTGTTGGATAACTGAACTGAAGTTCTCACTGTAAACCATTGGTTTATTCTGTATAAATACTATATGTAAATAACTAAATAAATAACTAAATCATATGCATATAGTATCTTCATATTATATATTAGTATGATATGTATTTGGTATTATCATTAGTTGATCTTTTATGGTAATGTACATGGTAAAACAGGAATTCTGGAATTCTCTGCCTGAAAGGGTGCTGGAGGCTGGATCATTAGATAAGTTTTAGAAGAAGATCATGCTGTATTGCTACTGCAAAAGAAAAAAAAAATTTCTTGGCACTTACTCGATAGACAGCTATGCCAGTAACGATAAATTTGAACTTGAGTAAGTATTTGAAAGTATGAGGAATTGAGCGTTATGGGGAACTGGCAGAGAAGAGGAGTTGAGGCCAGTGTAGATCAGCCATGATCACACTGAATGGTGGCCAGGCTTGAGGGGCCGATTGGCCTACTCCTGCTGCTATCTGCACAACCTTAACCTTACCTCACCAATGGAACAATATGAACTTCCTTTTCCATTATCATAGACTTGTTTCTAATTGTGCTTTTACATGAGTGTTTTGTTTGGAAAGCCTTTTCCTTGTATAATTAATGCAGTTTATTTTCTGTGTGTTGTTATCTGTACGTGCCTGTGATGCTGCTGCAAGCAAGTTTTTCATCGTCTCGCTACATTTTAAACTTACTTGTGCACACAATAATCATTTGACCTGACTCAGCTTGACTTGATTTTCTTGCATCTCATGTGACATATCAGCCAGGAAAACCTGCTCTCTAAGTCTAACCTATCAACGTACAAAAGAACTTTGTAGTTATTTTTAATTACTTATTTGCGCACAAAGGAGGTAATTTAGCTCAGTGGACCCAACCTTCGGGCCGTGAAGAATGCGGTGGTGCAGTGGTAGCCGGAACGCACCCAGCACATCTTTAAGAAGAAAGCTGAAATAAACAAGCTAATTAATTACGTGCCAGGCGGTACCTAATTAATTAGCTTGTTTATTTCGGCTTTTTTCTTAAAAATGTGCTGGGGCCGTCCCGGCTACTGTTGCATCGCTGCATTCTTTGCGGCAATGTATCGGTCCGCGGCCCAGAGATTGGGGACCACTGCTTTAGCTCGTTAGATCCATGTCTTCTCTCAGCAAATAGTCCCATCCTTATTGCCATGTGACTCTCACACGCCTATCAATTCCCTCTTTTTGCCTACTTTAGAGGGTAATTAACTGCTAGTTGCTCTTATTGAGTACCTTTGGAAGCTGGAATGCCCAGTGGAAAACCACAGAAAGCACAAGGAAGCTCCACACAGATAGTAGCCGCTCGTGAGTGAAACTGTGCCTCATCACCATGCCACCCAAAGCTCTAGAGAGTGCTTAATTTCTACTCACTCGCTAAGCCTTTATCACATCCCGGGAATTAACCTGGTGAGCCTTTGTTGTGCTCCATCTTATTTAGATAGGGAGTCCAGACCCACAATTATTCCTCTAGATGTGGTCACTATGGAATTCCATACAATTGTAGTAAAATGTCATCACTCTTCTACTCATATCTTTTGTTACAAATGCTACTACATTTGTTTAATGCCTGAAAATTTTCCTTTTGCCAATATTCTGAACTGAAAAGTATGCTACTAATTGGACCAACAGAGCTAAAATGATTTGTTAGACTTATTACTTCTGTATAACAAAAAAGTCATACGAGATTTTGAAGCTTCCTTAATAATTTGTAAAGAATGTCAAGAGTGAAAGGATTGACAATGGCAGCATCTCTAACCACAGGGGGAAAAAAAAGAGGAATAATATTTATTTCATTGTTTAGCAAGTTTGCAAATGCTTGTTAAACATCATAGAAAAATTAAATTGCAAACTACATTTCATTGTCAGATTTGAATATTGTTAGACAGGCGACGTCAAATGATACTCCATTTGTAGCTGGCTCAGATTTTTCTGTTATTTTTTTCTATCTCTTCGTGGGTTGGAGCATGTGACAAAGGCTGACTCTCTAATGGGCTCTGAGGGAATGATGCAGTGTAGGCAGTGCTGGTTTCAGGATAAGACGTTAAACCACATGTAATGTGTCTGCCCAGCTGTAGATCATGTGAACCTTCACTGGTGTCCTGGCCAATGTTCTTTGAATAACTGGTGTCTCTTGAAGAGATGATGCAGTCAGTATTTCATTGTTGTGTGTGTTTACTGGTCTGGCTCTTGGGACAGTGGAGTTTGTCCTGTGAGGAGAAATTAATGGTATGGTCAGGAAGATTCTATATCACCAAGCTGATATTTATGGAACCTGGATCTAGAGATATTAAGCATCAATGTAACAGCTGGAGAATGTAAAATCACTATATTAATTAAAAGTGACATCAGTGCTATTGGCAATGCAGCTAGTGTATTGCAAAAAGTACATGTTGCTAAATGGAGAATAACACCAGTACTCCTTACCTGGTCTGGACTAATGAAGGGTCAGGACTGATGTAGGGTCTTTGTCCGAAATATCGACTGTTTATTCATGTCCATAGATGCTGCGTGGCCTGCTGACTTCCTCTACAATTTTGTGTTTTTCTCTCCAGATTTCCAGCATCTGTATTTCTCTTGTATTTAGAAAAAAATACCATATGGATTTAGGTGCAACAGAAAAAAAAACATCTGCAATGTCCTGCAAGTATACTGTATATTAGCAAGGAAAGAATGATCGTTTATTGGAATTCTCCAATAACAGCCATAACTAGTTAAGGATTTCAAAGGTTAATCATCTTTACCAATAGAATCAGATTTGTTATCACTGACTTATATGGTATGAAATTTGTTGTTTACAGCAACAGTACAATGCAGATACACGAAATTAATATAAATTTCAAAAATAAATAACTAGTGTAAAAAAAGGAATAACAAGGTAATATTTAAGGATTTGTGGACCATTTAGAAATTTCACATGGAAGGAAACCAGTTTGTTTCTGAATTGTTGTGTGTGGCCTCCAGGGTCTTATACCTCCTCCCAGATGGTAGTAATGAGAAAAAGGCATTTCTTGGATGTCACCCTTATGTTAATAATAGTATTTTCAGAAATAGCTTTCAAACAGTGGAATCCTAAAAAGATACATCTTTGACACTAATGCTTAATTGAATTGGATGCAGCACTATTCACAGAGGATCAGCAGTTTTGATTGCATCCTGATCAACAGTATGTACTCCACCAAAACAGTCACAAACATTAATTAGTTTTTTACCTCCATATCATGTTAGATTCTATAATCAGAACAGTAGATAGCTCTCAAGCACAAAGCTATGATTAAAATTTCTTCAGATACAAATTCCCAAAAAGTAAATTCAAGTTCTTTCTTTTCATTTATTTTAGAGAGAGTTGCATAAAGCTTCTTGGTTGATGGAAACCTATATCCATGCATGTATCTTCAGATTGAATTTTCTGACTTTTTGAATAACCATGTAGAATTACTGTTTAATGCCTCGTGTAGAAAATGGTTGGTTATTTTTTAGTGCTCAGAGATGTCAGAATACTGAAATTCATGAAGCTTCAAATGTTGCAAGGAGTAACTTGAATGGCTCACAGGTATTCAAATGTCATCTAAGTTTATTTAACAGTTGGTATTTCCCAATGGAGTCTTGGGACTGAGTGATGGGGAAATAGATGGTATAGGATTAAGGACCACTGGAATCCATGTAGGGCTTAGAAGTGAGTGACGAACTGCCCACTTTAACCTCCTGAGTGTTCACTATCTTTATACTTTATACTTCATTGTCGCAAACAATTGATACTAGAGCGTACAATCATCACAGCGATATTTGATTCTGCTCTTTGTGCTCCCTGGAGTACAAATCGATAGTAAATATTAAAAATTTAAATTATAAATCATAAATAAAAAATAGAAAAAGGAAAATAAGGTAGTGCAAAAAAAAATTGAGAGGCAGGTCCGGATATTTGGAGGGTGTGTCCCAGATCCAGGTCAGGATCCGTTCAGAAATCTTATCACAGTTGGAAAGAAGCTGTTCCCAAATCTGGCTGTAAGAGTCTTCAAGCTCCTGAGCCTTCTCCCGAAGGGAAGAGGGATGAAAAGTTTGTCGGCTGGGAGGGTTGTGTCCTTGATTATCCTGGCAGCACTGCTCTGACAGCGTGCAGTGTAATGTGAGTCTGTAGGTATTAAAGAACTGAAACAAGAAAGTAATTTAACATCAGTACAGGTATGATCTGATTGAAAAGTGGAATGGACTCAATAACTTGAAAGCATTATTCCAGTTCCTACATTCATTGTCATAGAGAACAGTGAGATAAATGAGGAAGCTAGCTTCTTCCTTTTTGAGTAGAACCTGCTACCATTTATAATTACTTGGAAGAATGGAAAGCAGTTCAGCTTAGCCTGTCTGTTTAAGAAAGGCACCTCCACAACTCTGTAATATTACTTAGGTTTATATGTTTAAGGATGTGCATTGGAGTGCACAATCACAAATACTGTATCTAAATTGGGGGAACAGGCTGCCACAAAATGCAGGTTGACATCTCAGAAGATGCTGAAATAAGATAATAAATTGACTTCCTGTTCTCAACTTCAGCTTTTGGCAGTCACAACCCTGAGGCAGTAAGATAGTGCATTGGAGCCTTTGCATTAATGATTGCTGCTACATTTCTTTTTCTTTTTTGACATGCTAGTCCACTTAGCTTGTGCAATTCAGGTTGTTCGTGTGAAATAAAAGCCTTATTCATTATAATTCTTTAAATCCAAAATCCCTTTTACTGAAAAGGGGAAGTTAATTACTAAATGATTGGAAATAGAGTTGTATTGCAATAGAAAATTGAAATGACTTATGGATGCATTGTTGATGACAATCTTTCTAAATCTCCAACTAGTTCTGCAGCTTTGATGATTTAAAATGAGAATAGAATATCATGGATATTCTCTTTCCAGAGCTAGAAAGGCATATTGCTAAACTCAGCTTTCTGGTATAGTGGTGTAACCTTTCCAAATGGCCAGTGTTGTTTGTGACAAAGTTAAACTTCTGTCAAATATTCCTTTCTCTGTTTCTTCTTATAAACAAGACCAGATTTCAGCTCTTAATGTAAATTGCAAGCAATAATTAGGCTGTAGTTAAAAGGACAGTATTGCAAAGTAACAGTACTATCTACAGAGCACAGAGTGCTGGATTACAACAGGAGACTGGCTGCTGAAGGGATATAGTTTGCAAAGTGAAGTGACCATCAGATGTTCTCATCTGCATGAGCCAAACATAAGACAATGGGGTTATGTTAATTGGCCTATATCATACCAGACAACAATGACTAAGTAACTATTTCCAGGAAATTTTCACACCAGACTTGTTTTGCCATTTAACACATTTATGATCAATCAATAGTTGGAGATTTTGTGTACTCAGAAAGTCAACCCTCACAGCATTAACTTTGGGTGGCTGGTTTCTCTGTTCCCAGAAGCTTTTAGACCACCTGTGTGACTTACTTTGTCCCAGCAAAGGTACCTGAAAAACATCACATTCAAATAATCACAACTACTAACAAAGTAGTATAAGTGTTTAAAAAGCATTGGGATTGTTAGGAATGACAAGGATGACAGAAATGTGGGGTGACAGAAAGAAGAACAAGAATTCATTCCCCAACCTTCAGTTTTCACAAAGGATGACCTGTTCATCTGCAACTTATTAGTAAGTCCTTTTAGTTTATGAGCATTTTAACTGTGTTTGGAAATCCTTTGTAGTTTATAAAGGTTTTGGAATTCAGATATTTAAATATAAATCAGAAATTAACTCTCTGTGAGTTTTAATTATACGTTGAGTTTTTTTTTTGTCTAAAATTAAACATGTATCATTAAAAGTAAAATAAACTGTGCTTCAACTATAAGACCATAATACCATAAGACATAGGAGAAGAATTTGGCTAGTAGGCCCATCAAGTCTGCTCCTCCATTCAATCATGCATGATCCTTTTTCCCATTCCTCAGCCGAGCTCTCCACCTTTCTCCCCGTGACCTTTGATACCGTGTCCAATTAAGAACTGAACAAAGTCTGCCTTAAATATATCAAATGACCTGGCCTCTGCAGCTGTCTGTGGCAATAAAGCCCACAAATTCACCACCCTCAGGCTAAAGAAATTTTTCCACATCTCTGTTTTAAATGGACGCACTTCTATCCTGAGGCTGGGCCTTCTTCTAGACTCCCCCACCTTGGGAACCATCCTTTCCACATCTACTCTGTCTAGGCCTTTCAGTATTTGAAAGGTTTCTGCCTTCATCCTTCTAAGTTCCAGTGAGTACAGACCCAGAACTATCAAATGTTCCTTGTATAATGAACATTTCATTCCTGGAATCGTGCTTGTGAATCTCCTCTGAACTCCTTCCAATGCCAGCACATTTTTTGTTAGGTGAAGAGCCCAAAATTATTTGCAATGCTCAAGATGAGGCCTCACCAGTGCCTTATAAAGTCTCAGCATCACATCCCTGCTCTTCTATTCTACACCTCTTGAAATGAATGCTAATTCTGCATTTGCCTTCCTCACCACCAACTCCAGCTTTAGGGTGTTCTACACAAGGACTTCCAAGTCCCTTCACATCTCAGATTTTTGGATTTTCACTCCTTTTAGAAAATAGTCTGCACGTTTATTTCTACTACCAAAGTTTGCCACAAAGTTTTCGGTTTGCCACATTCTTTTCCATCCTCCTAATTTGTCTAAGTCCTTCTGCAGCCTACCTGTTTCCTCAACACCACCTGCCCTTCCATCAGTCTTTGTATCATCTGCAAACTTGGCAACAAAGCCATCTATTTCATCATCTAGATCATTGATACACAGCATAAAAAGAAGCAGTCCCAACACCGACCCCAGCAGGACACCACTAGTCACTGGCAGCCAACTAGACAAGGATCCTTTTATTCCCACTCCCTGCCCCCTACCATGAAGCCAATGTTCTAACCATGCCACATACACAAAATGCAGTAGGAACTCAGCAGGCCAGGCAGCATCTATGGAAAAGAGTACAGTTGATGTTTCGGGCCAGTAACTTTCTTGTAATGTTATGGGCTCTTAACTTGGTAAATAGCCTGATATGTGACACCTAGTCAAAGGCTTTCTGAAAGTCCAAATATACAATAACTACTGCATCCCCTTTATCTGTCCTATGTGTAATCTCCTCAAAGAATTCCAACAGGTTCAAAGTTTGTTAGCTGAAAGTATCTCCTTCTTGGTAGGGAGAGGGAACCCATCATGCAAACAGTGGGTATTGGCAGCTAGACCTCACCAGAGAGAAGAGACAAAAAAGTAACCTGGTCTTTAAAGAGTAGATTGATACAGTATAACCTTCCTATAGTGACAGTATCTGTAGATCCCTATATCGGATAGGGCTTTGCAGACCGTGAATCCAATACCATCACAAGGGGATGAATATTTTCTAATCTCCAAGTGGCTGTAGTAGGTTTATACACAACAGTCACATGGGGATGACAATTTGGTTATCTGAGATTCACTTGCAAGCGTTTCACTGTTTTAGTGCAGAATATCAATTACCTATGGGGAAAGTATTCTTCGTAACTATTGCCTGATCTTCCAAGAGTTACATGCAATCAGCAAGTTTAGTTGAATGAACTTCATTTTAGCCAGTTTTTCACTTATTATATTGGAATAATGGGAGTTTCTCGTTTGATTACAATAATTATTTTAAGCGACTGTAACAACTTCAGGGGAATCTCCTTGCTGAGCATCGTTGGGAAGGTCTTCACCCGTGTGGTCCTGAACAGACTGCAGCAAATAGCCAGAAGAGTATATCCCAAGTCTCAGTGCGGTTTCAGGTCAGAATGCTTCACAATCGACATGATCTTCTCCCTTCGACAGCTACAAGAGAAATACAGAGAGCAAAGGCAACCACTTTACATCACTTTCATTGACCTTATGAAGGTCTTCGACCTCGCGAGCAGAGACGGCCTGTTCAAAATCCTCGCAAGGATTGGTTGTCCCCTGAGGCTCCTCAGGATAGTTCAGTCATTCCACACAGACATGAAGGACGTTGTTCAGTTCAACGGCTCTTTTTCGGAGGCCTTCAACATCCGCAGCAGTGTGAAGCAGGGCTGTGTGCTTGCCCCCACCCTGTTCGGCATCTTCTTCGCAGTCATTCTGAAGCACGCCTTTGGAACATCAATTCATGGTGTCTACCTCCACACTGGATCAGTCGGGAGGCTGTTCAGACTGTCCCGGCTGAGGGCGAAAACTAAGGTTCGTGAAGTACTCATCAGGGACGTGTCGTTTGCAGACGACGTGGCACTGGCAACACACTCTGAAGAGCAACTGCAAAACCTCATGGACAGCTTCTCAAGAGCCTGCCAGGACTTCATCTTGATCATCAGCCTGAAGAAGACCAACGTGTTGGGCCAAGGCGTTGAGCACCCCCTGCTATTACTATCAACAACTACGAGCTGGAGGTAGTTCATGAGTTTATATATCTTGGCTCCACCATCACAGACAGCCTCTCCCTAGACCCCGAGATCAACAGACAGATCAGACGAGCAGACTCAACATTCACCAGGCTGACAAGGAGAGTCTAGGAGAACAGAAAGCTGATGACACACACCAAGGATGCAGTCTACAGGGCCTCCTTCCTCAGCACACTGCTTTATGGCAGCGAGACCCGGAGCCTCTGCTCCAGACAAGAGCAGCGTCTCAACGCCTTCCACCTTCGCAGCCTGAGATGCGTCCTGGACGTCAAGTGTGTTGACTGAGTCACCAACAATGAGGTCCTGGCCCACGCCCAGATACCCAGCCTCTTCACCCTGCTCCAACAACACCGTCTCCGCTGGCTGGGCCATGTACACCGCATGTCAGACGGGAGGATCCCAAAAGACCTGCTGTACGGGGAACTGGCCTCTGGCAAGAGAGCACAAGGGCGGCCCCATCTTCGTCTCAAAGATGTCTGCAAGAGAGACACTGAACATGAACTTTGAGACGTGGGAGGACATCGCAAGCGATTGCTCTCGCTGGAGACTGGAATAATGCAGAGGTCTGAAAAGAGGAGAAGAGAAGCTGAGGCTTGCTGCTGAAGAAAAGCACACTCGTTGGAAATACAGCACCAAGACAACACTGGAGGACAGCGCCTTCAAGTGCAGTCACTGCAGCCGAGACTGTCACTCCCGTGTGGGCCACTACAGCCACAACAGACGCTGCTCTACCAACACAGACTGAAGCAAGGCTTTCCAGGCGCAGATGCATGGTCTCGCTAGACTAACGGATGCCACACACATTAATTATTTTAAGAATAAATAGATGTGACTCTGCCTAAGCTGGTTTGTATGGCATAAATGTCTGCTGGGATACATGGTGAAAAATAATACTTGGCAAGACAAGAATTCAAACTAGGGCAAACGATACAGTTATCAAATCAATGCTACTTTTTACAATATGATTTTGTAGGTAAGTCAATGTAAATTTGTTATATATTGAATTTTGTTAAATGCTTATTCCTATATAAAATTAAGGACACTTTTCTCTGTTCATATATATGAAGCAATCACTGAAGTAAGTCTGGGGGTTGTTCATTTTCCCCCTCTGGTAGAAATAATACATCAACTTGCATGTCAGAATCTGACTTCCTCATTTGACTGTGCAGGGGCTGAGTTGATTCCACAGCATTATCTGTTGTCCCTACAAGTTTTTTTAATCCAATTGAGTATTGATTTGGTGGCTAGCATGTGTATTATTTTCACTTTCATCTCCCTCATATGTCATGGCCAGAGTGTGATGCTTGGGTTATGTAAAAGCCGTGCTGCATAGGAGCAGTGATATGTTAAAAGAAGTGGGATGGGAGAAGCTCATGCAAGAGGTGGATGCTAAATAAAAACTTCTACAGCTTATTAATTGAGAAGAAATATGTAGTTAGAGGGAAAGGTGTAATGTGAGAAACAAGATGTCTTATGAGGATGTGTTGTCTGCCAAGAGTGACCTTGGAGTGCACATCCGTAGCTCCCTGGCAGTGGCAACATAAATGGATAGGTAATATAGCAGCTATATAAAACTTTGGTGCTGCCATAGGTGGAGTATTGAGTGCATTTCTGGTGACCACACTATAAGAAGGATGTGGGGGCTTTAGAGAATGTGCAGAAGCAGTGTACCAGGATTCTGCTTGGATTGGAGAGTGTTAGTTATAAGGAAAGGTTGAACAAATATGGATTGTTTTCTTCAGAACATAGGACACTGAGTGGCAATCAGATCAGTGTATAAAAACTTTCAGCGGCATAGACAGGGTATAGTATATAATCAGATTATTATTAGCAGGATGAAAATGTCAAATAGTATAAGGCATATATTTAAGATGAGAAGGAAAATGTGTATGCAAAGGCGTTTTTTTTTCACAGAGAGTATTAGATGCCAGAACACAATGTCAGAGAAGGTAGTAGAAGCAATAATTCAGAGAGAAGAACATGAATATGGAGTAGAGAGAAATGGATCCAATGTAGGCAGGTAGAACTTGTTCAGACTGGCATCGTGGTCACCAAAGGCATAATGCCAGTAACTATGTTCACTTTTCAATGATCTATGTCAATCTATTGGCCAACCACACACTACCGGTGACTCCTAACATCACATTGTTGCAGCTATTCTTTCTCTCTCTCTCTCTCTCTCTCTCTCTCTCTCTCTCTCTCTCTCTCTCCTCATCTCTCTCTCTCCTCATCTCTCTCTCTCCTCATGTCTCTCCTCCCCCCCCCCCACTGGAGGAGGGTCTCAGACCAGTTGTCACATGAAATGAAGAGGGAAGGAAGAGTCAGTGACATGAGGGAAATCATGTTGTATGTGGGTATACTCTGGAATGCGATTTCTTGGAGTTAGGTTCCTTGTGGCCTTCAAGAAGGAAATTAATAAGGAATAAAAATGCAAGGTCCAAAGAAGAAACAAGGCTGGTGGAAATGATGCCGCACTGGTTTAGAGCTGGAGAAGGTTTGATAGAGCTGGAGGCCTCTATCTGTGCTATAATCATTCTTTGATGACATGGTTGAGGTAATTGATAATGTAATCAATTCGAAGCTATTTCTGTGAATTTTATCTGCCTGGATTAGCTGCCTTATTTTTCTCAAACTGGATACTTCAAAAGCCATGTAACTTCATCACAGTTCAGTTGAATGCCTTCGAAGAAATGTTTTTGACTAGTGGTTATTCAGTATTGATCAGGATTCCTTTCAACTGACACAGGCTTCCACATCATATTGTGTCATAGTGAGATCAATCAATTTGAGGACAATTTTTTGTTACATTCTAAAATATAACATTCCATGTTATTTGCTAAAATTTCCCCAACCCCAAAATGTAATCAGAAAATATTTTATTTTAATAACAGGTAATAATAATTGCAATGATATAATAATAATCATTCCAATATTAATGAAGAGCATTGGCAAAACCAATTAAGGGTCAATGAGTCACAGACATGAATTTCAACTTGATAGTGTCAATAATTTCTAACCTCTGGGCGTTTACTTTGAAGAACTGTAGCTAGTAAAATACAATCTTGTACCCCTTCACACAAAGTAAACACATTAGAAATGTGGTAGCCACTAGATATGAAATGTGAAACTGACTTCATTTCAAATTTAAAAAACCGAGTGTACTGATTGTCAAATTCATTATTTGATAAGGTACCTGATGCAAGACTTATTGAGAAGGTAAGACAGCATGGGATCCAACGGGACATTACTTTGTGGATCCAGAACTGGCTTGTCCACAGAAGACAAAGAATGGCTGTAGACGGGTCATATTCTGCGTGGAGGCCAGTGACCAGTGGTGTGCCTCAGGGATCTGTTCTGGGACCCCTACTCTTTGTGATTTTTGTAAATGACCTGGATGAGGAAGTGGAGGGATGGGTTAGTAAATTTGCTGATGACACAAAGGCTGGGGGGGGGGGGTGGTTGAGGATAGTGTGCAGGACTGTCAAAGGTTACAATGGGACATTGATAGGATGTAAAACTGGGCTGAGAAGTGGCAGATGGAGTTCAACCCAGATAAGTGTGAGGTGGTTCATTTTAGTAGGTCAAATATGATGGCAGAATATAGCATTAATGGTAAAACTCTTGGCAATGTGGAGAATCAGAGGGATCTTGGGGTCCAAGTCCATAGGATACTCAAAGCTGCTACGCAGGTTGACTCTGTGGTTAAGAAGGCATACGGTGCATTGGCCTTCGTCAATCGTAGGGTTGAGTTTAAGAGCTGAGGAGTAATGTTGCAGGTATATAGGACCCTGGTCAGACCCCACTTGGAGTACTGTGCTCAATTCTGGTTGCCTCAATACAGGAAGGATGTGGAAACCATAGAAAATGTGCAGAGGAGATATACAAGGACGTTGCCTGGATTGGGAAGCATGCCTCATGAGAATAGGTTGAGTGAACTCGACCTTTTCTCCTTGGAGCGATGGAGGATGAGAGGTGACCTGATAGAGGTGTACAAGATAATGAGAGGCATTGATCTTGTGGATAGTCAGGGGCTTTTCCCTAGGGCTGAAATGACTAGCATGAGAGGGAGTAGTTTTAAGCTGCTTGGAAGTAGGTACAGAGGAGATGTCAGGGGTAAGTTTTTTATGCAGAGAGTGGTGAGTGCGTGGAATGGGCTGCCGGCAGCGGTGGTGAAAGCGGAAACGACAGGGTCTTTTAAGAGACTCCTAGATGACTACGTAGAGCTTAGAAAAATAGAGAGCTATGGGTAAAGCCTAGGTAGTTCTAAGGTAGGGACATGTTCAGCACAGCTTTGTTGGCTGAAGGGCCAGTATTGTGCTGTAGGTTTCCTATGTTTCTATGTCTATGTTGTTTGATGAAAATGTTTCACTTTTCATTGATTCCCAGTCTTTAGTGTGTACTGTTGGTGTCAGTGGAGTTGTAAGAGAGTGATTTCTCAGACAACATAAGAACATATGTCCAGCCCTGTAGCTCAGAAGGGTAGGGAAAGGAAGAGGAGGGCAGTAGTAATAGGGGACTCGATAGTAAGGGGGTCAGATAGGTGATTCTGTGGACGCAGTCCAGAGACCCGGATGGTAGTTTGCCTCCCTGGTGCCAGGGTCGGGGATATTTCTGATTGCGTCCAAGATATCCTGAAGTGGGAGGGTGAGGAGCCGGAGGTCGTGGTACATATAGGTACCAATGACATAGGTAGGAAAAGGGAAGAGGTCCTGAAAGGAGAATATAGGAAGTTAGGAAGGGAGTTGAGAAAAAGGACTGCAAAGGTAGTAATCTCAGGATTACTGCCTGTGCTATGCGACAGTGAGAGTAGGAATGCAATGAGGTGGAGGATAAATGCGTGGCTGAGTGATTGGAGCAGGGGGCAGGAGTTCAAGTTTTTGGATCATTAGGACCTCTTTTGGAGCAGGTGTGACCTGTACAAAAAAGATGGGTTACACTTGAACCCTAGAGGGACCAATATCCTGGCGGGGGGATTTGTGAGGGCTGCTGAGGTGACTTTAAACTAGAATGGTTGGGGGGTGGGAATCAAATTAAAGCAACTAAGAGAGAGGAGGTTAGTTCACAACAGGGAGATGGGAACAAGTGCAGGGACAGAGGGATGTAAAATGAGGGTAGAAGCAAAAAGTAGTAAGGTGAAAAGTAAAAGCGGTAGGCCAGCAAATCCAGGGCAAAAATCAAAAAGGGCCACTTTTCAACATAATTGTATAAGGGCAAAGAGTGTTGTAAAAGCAAGCCTGAAGGCTTTGTGTGTCAATGCAAGGAGCATTCGTAAGAAGGTGGATGAATTAAAAGTGCAGATTCTTATTAATGAATATGATATAGTTGGGATCACAGAGACATGGCTCCAGGGTGACCAAGGATGGGAGCTCAACATTCAGGGATATTCAATATTCAGGAGGGATAGACATGAAAGAAAAGGAGGTGGGGTAGCATTGCTGGTTAGAGAGGAGATTAACGCAATAGAAAGGAAGGACATTAACCGGGATGTGGAATGGATATGGGCAGAGCTGCATAACACTAAGGGGCAGAAAACACTGGTGGGAGTTGTGTACAGACCACCTAACAGTAGTAGTGAGGTTCGGGATGGCATTAAACAGGAAACTAGAAATGCGTGCAATAAAGGAACAGCAGTTATAATGGGTGACTTCAATCTACATATAGATTGGGTGAACCAAATTGGTAAGGGTGCTGAGGAAGAGGATTTCTTGGAATGTATGCGGGATGGTTTTTTGAACCAACATGTCGAGGAACCAACTAGAGAGCAGGCCATTCTAGACTGGGTATAGAGCAATAAGGAAGGGTTAGTTAGCAATCTTGTCGTGAAAGGCCCCTTGGGTAAGAGTGACCATAATATGGTGGAATTCTTCATTAAGATGGAGAGTGACATAGTTAATTCAGAAACAAAGGTTCTGAACTTAAAGAAGGGTAACTTTGAAGGTATGAGAGGTGAATTAGCTAAGATAGACTGGCAAATGATACTTAAAGGGTTGACTGTCGATATGCAATGGCAAGCATTTAAAGATCGCATGGATGAACTACAACAATTGTTCATCCCAGTTTGGCAAAAGAATAAATCAGGGAAGGTAGTGCACCCGTGGCTGACAAGGGAAATTAAGGATAGTATCAATTCCAAAGAAGAATCATGCAATTTAGCCAGAAAAAGCCGCTCACCTGAGGACTGGGAGAAATTCAGAGTCCAGCAGAGGAGGACAAAGGGCTTAATTAGGAAAGGGAAAAAAGATTATGAGAGAAAACTGGCAGGGTACATAAAAACTGACTGTAAAAGCTTTTATAGATATGTGAAAAGAAAAAGATTGGTTAAGTCAAATGTAGGTCCCTTACAGACAGAAACAGGTGAATTGATTATGGGGAACAAGGACATGGAAGACCAATTGAATAACTATTTTGGTTCTGTCATCACTAAGGAGGACATAAATAATCTCCCAGAAATAGTAGGGGCCAGAGGGTCTAGTGAGATGGAGGAACTGAGGGAAATACACATTAGTAGGGAAGTGGTGTTAGGTAAATTGAAGGGATTAAAGGCAGATAAATCCCCAGGGCCAGATGGTCTGCATCCCAGAGTGCTTAAGGAAGTAGTCCAAGAAATAGTGGATGCATTAGTGATAATTTTTCAAAACTCTTTAGATTCTGGACTAGTTCCTGAGGATTGGAGGGTGGCTAATGTAACCCCACTTTTTAAAAAAGGAGGGAGAGAGAAACCGGGGAATTATAGATTGGTTAGCTTGACATCGGTGGTGGGGAAAATGCTAGAGTCAGTTATCAAAGATGTGATAGCAGCACATTTGGAAAGCGGTGAAATCATCGGACAAAGTCAGCATGGATTTGTGAAAGGAAAATCCTGTCTGACAAACCTCATAGAATTTTTTGAGGATGTAACTAGTAGAGTGGATAGGGGAGAACCAGTGGATGTGGTATATTTGGATTTTCAAAAGGCTTTCGACAAGGTCCCACACTGGAGATTAGTGTGCAAACTTAAAGCACACGGTATTGGGGGTATGGTATTGATGTGGATAGAGAATTGGTTGGCAGATAGGAAGCAAAGAGTGGGAATAAACGGGACCTTTTCAGAATGGCAGGCAGTGACTAGAGGGGTACCGCAAGGCTCAGTGCTGGGACCCCAGTTGTTTACAATATATTTTAATGACTTAGACGAGGGAATTAACTGCAGCATCTCCCAGTTTGTGGATGACACAAAGCTAAGTGGCAGTGTTAGCTGTGAGGGGGATGCTAAGATGATGCAGGGTGACTTGGATAGGTTAGGTGAGTGGGCAAATTCATGGCAGATGCAATTTAATGTGGATAAATGTGAGGTTATCCACTTTGGTGGCAAAAACAGGAAAACAGATTATTATCTGAATGGTGGCCGATTAGGAAAAGGGGAGGTGCAATGAGACCTGGGTGTCATTGTACACCAGTCATTGAAAGTGGGCATGCAGGTACAGCAGGCGGTGAAAAAGGCGAATGGTATGCTGGCATTCATAGCAAGAGGATTCGAGTACAGGAGCAGGGAGGTACTACTGCAGTTGTACAAGGCCTTGGTGAGACCACACCTGGAGTATTGTGTGCAGTTTTTGTCCCCTAATCTGAGGAAAGACATTCTTGCCATAGGGGGAGTACAAAGAAGGTTCACCAGATTGATTCCTGGGATGGCAGGACTTTCATATGATGAAAGACTGGATCGACTAGGCTTATACTCTTTGGAGTTTAGAAGATTGAGGGGGGATCTTATTGAAACATATAAAATCCTGAAGGTTTTGGACAGGCTGGATGCAGGAAGATTGTTCCAGATGTTGGGGAAGTCCAGAACGAGGGGTCACAGTTTGAGGATAAAGAGGAAGCCTTTTAGGACCGAGATGAGGAGAAACTTCTTCACACAGAGAGTGGTGAATCTGTTGAATTCTCTGCCACAGGAAACAGTTGAGGCCAGTTCATTGGCTATATTTAAGAGGGAGTTTGATATGGCCCTTGTGGCTAAAGGGATCAGGGGGTATGGAGAGAAGGCAGGTACAGGGCTCTGAGTTGGATGATCAACCATGATCATACTGAACGGCAGTGCAGGTTCGAAGGGCCGAATGGCCTACTGCTGCACCTATTTTATATGTTTCAATGTTTCTATAAGAAATAGGAGCAGCCGTAGACCTTCTGGCCCATTGAACCTGCTCCACCATTTATAGAACATAGAACATAGAAAAGTACAGCACATTACAGGCCCTTCGGCCCACAATGTTGTGCTGACCTTCAAACCCTGCCTTCCATATAATGCCCCACCTTAGATTCCTCAATCTACCTGTCTAGTAGTCTCTTAAATTTCACTAGTGTATCTGCCTCCACCACTGACTCAGGCAGTGCATTCCACGCACCAACCACTCCCTGAGTAAAAAAAACTTCTCTAATATCCCCCTTGAACTTCCCACCCCTTACCTTAAAGCCATGTCCTCTTGTATTGAGCAGTGGTGCCCTGGGGAAGAGGCACTGGCTATCCACTCTATCTATTCCTCTTAATATCTTGTATACCCCTATCATGTCTCCTCTCATCCTCCTTCTCTCCAAAGAGTAAAGCCTGAGCTCCCTTAATCTCTGATCATAATCCATACTCTCTAAACCAGGCAGCATCCTGGTGAATCTCCTCTGTACCCTTTCCAATGCTTCCACATCCTTCCTATAGTGAGGCAACTAGAACTGGACACAGTACTCCAAGTGTGGCCTAATAAGAGTTTTATAGAGCTGCATCATTACATTGCGACTCTTAAACTCTATCCCTCGATTTATGAAAGCTAACGCCCCATAAGCTTTCTTAACTACCCTATCCACCTGTGAAGCAACTTTCAGGGATCTGTGGACATGTACCCCCAGATCCCTCTGCTCCACCACACTACCAAGTATCCTGCCATTTACTTTGTACTCTGCCTTGCAGTTTGTCCTTCCAAAGTGTACCACCTCACACTTCTCCGAGTTGAACTGCATCTGCCACTTCTCAGCCCACTTCTGCATCCTATCAATGTTTCTCTGCAATCTTCAGCAATCCCTTACACCATCCACAACACCACCAACCTTTGTGTCATCTGCAAACTTGCCAATCCACCCTTCTACCCCCGCATCCAGGTCATTAATAGAAATCACGAAAGGTAGAGGTCCCAGAACAGATCCTTGCGGGACACCACTAGTCACAACCCTCCAATCTGAACGTACTCCCTCCACCACGACCCTCTGCCTTCTGCAGGCAAGCCAATTCTGAATCCACCTGGTCAAACTTCCCTGGATCCCATGCCTTCTGACTTCAATAAGATCATGGCTGATCTGGCCATGGACTCATCTCCACCTACCTGTCTTTCCCCACAGCCCTTAATTCTCTTACTATGCAAAAATCTATTCAACATTGTCTTGAATATATATACTGAAGTAGCTTCCACTGCTTCATTGGGCAGAGGATTCCACAGAGTCACCATTCTCAGGGAAAAGCAGTTCTTCCTCATCTAAGTCCTGTTTACTCCCCTAAACCTTGAGGCTATGTCTCCTAGTTCTAGTCTCACCTACCAGTGGAAACAACTTTCCTGCCTCTATCTTATCGATCCCTTTCATAATTTTATATGTTTCTATTAGATCTCCTCTCATTCTTCTGAATTCCAGCGAGTACAGTCCCAGGCGACTCAATCTCTCCTCATAGTCTAACCTCCTCATCTCTGGAAGCAATCTGCTGAACCTCCTCTACACTGCCTCCAAAGCCAGTATATCCTTCCTCAAGTAAGAAGACCAGAACTGCATGCTACACTCCAGATGCGGCCTCCCCAGTACCCTGTACAGTTGCAGCATAAACTCCCTGCTCTTAATTTCAATCCCTCTAGTAATGAAAGCCAACATTCCATTTGCTTTCTTGATAGCCTGCTGCATCTGCAAACCAACCTTTTGTAATTCATGTACAAGCACTTCCGAGTCCCTCTGAACAGCAGCATGCTGCAATTTGTTACCACTTAAATAATACTCTGATCTTTAATTTTTCCTTCTAAAGTGCATGACCTCGCATTGACCAACATTGTACTCCATCTGCCAGACCCTTGCCCACTCACTTAAACCTATCTATATCTCTCTGCAGACTCTCAGTATCCTCTGCACAGGTTCCTTTTCCACTCAATTTAGTATCATCATCAGACTTAGATACACTACACTTAGTCCCCTCTTCGAGATCGTTAATGTGTATTGTGAACGGTTACGGGCCCAACACCGACCCCTGTGGCACACTGATTGCCAATCAGTGTAACACCCATGTATCCCAACTCTCTGCTTTCTATTAGTTAACCCATTCTCTATCCATGATGATACATCCCCCCTAACTCTATGCATCCTTATCTTATGAATAAGTCCTTTATGTGGCACCTTATCGAACGCCTCCTGGAAATCCAAGTTCCCCTCTATCCACTGCGCTCATCTCAACTACAGATGTTAAACTAACTGGCCTATAGTTACCTGCCTTTTGCCTACATCCTCTTTTGAACAGTGGCATGACGTTCACCGTTTTCCATTCCACAAGAACCTGCACAGAGTCCAGAGAATTTGGTAAATTATCACCAAAACTTCGACTATAACTTCTGCCATTTCTTTCATTACCCTGGAATGGATTCCATTAGAGGACTTCACAGTGTTACAAAACGTGCCATATCATCATATAATTTGGTGCTCATTTGGTGATGCACAACCTACAAGCAAGAATGGAAACAGAGACAACCAGTAAATTTTACATCATGCGGATGTGAGTATCTCTGTGTTAAATCTCGTTGCTGTCACTGGGCAGGAGGATATGAGAGTGTGACGTCACAGAAGGAACACATCTCATAGTTCAGCAGAGGATTGAAAAGTCTTGCTATGCTGGTAAAGGAAGGCAGTGCAGAAATGTTTACCGTGATTTAAAAAAAGCTTTTGGATAATTACATGTATAGGAGGGGTCCATAGGTATATGGACCAAATGCAGACAGACTTGGTGGGCACAGAAGGATCTGTTTCTATGCTGTGCTATTCTGTGACTCCACTGCACTGGTAAAACTTCACAATTTCACTCCTGCTATCACAGTTGATCAAAGTAACATGTGGACATTTTCCACTAATTAATCCAAATGTCAGATTGTATGGTCCATTCACACTAGCAGTAAAACTTCACACACTTTGGATGCCAACCTGCTTTAATGAAACTAGAATCTGACTCCTTATCCATGGCTTTGCCACCTGTGACAAATATTTCTCACTCCAGACTGTATCAGAATAGCAGGGTGGATGTGACATCATACCAGAAGAAAGACTATGGTGAAAGGAACATGGAACTTGAATCTCTACCCAATATGTGAACTGGCTGTCCGTCCATCTGTGCTACTAATGTCACTATAAGGAGGTTACTTGCTTATTGTTAAGTTGTATCAGTGAAACAGTTATCATACCAGATTACAGAATTCCTCCAAATTACCCAAGTTTGGGCCCAACACATGTTAAAATTTCACCCAAAGTTTGTATTGACTTGTGATTTGTTTGGTAGCTCATTCATACAAATAGTTATTCAGTCAATTTGAATTTTTGCAATGATTTTAGAACCCCTTTAATACACTTTGGGATAATCATTCCATTGCCCACAATTCAGGAAGACAGTGAACTGGAGCGTGCGAATCATTTTGTTTCAGACTTTAATCAACCAGCCTCCATTGTTTGAGCAATCCATTCTAATCATTGTTTTCATTTATCTCTGTTATGTCTTTTGTCCCATGACATTAGCAGTACACACAAAGTAATTGAATTTAGTTGAAATCAAATATTAAAAGAAACTATCTTGTGGTCTACCTCTAACTGAGCTCTTTATTGAAAATACAAACTTTGTTCTTGCACCTTTCATAATGAATTTAAAGCGCTCTGTAGTGTTGAATAATGGAAAAACCAAGCCTGACAGAAGAGCTTGGCCAGATCTGAGTTCATAGGTTGTTTATCTGGATGGAATGGGAGCAGGAAGGCTAAAGGATGATTGCAGCAAAATATACTGTCCCTTATAGCCACAGAGCATTCTCCTGGGGAGGCTATCTGATCCATTAAGGGGATGCCAGCTCCCACAGCAATCCCATCAATTACTTTTTTTCACGTATTTCCCAGGAAATATTTATCTATCATTGCCTTAGGAGAGATAATGATGCCTAACAGGAACTCTTTCAGAAACAGCTCTATTTCTATCTTTTAACATCTTTATTTCTCCCTTTCATGGTTCTTTTGAAGACCCTGACTTGGAGTTACATGCTGACTTCATTTTTTTGGGGGAAAGGGACGTGATCTCGGGGTTTCACGACTGGCCGTTATTTGATATACTAAGGACGCGGCCTAGGAGATTAGCTCGCTTTGGAGTTCCGGGATTTCATGGCTCTGGAGGTGGGTGGACTGAAGGTCTGTGCAGGAATTCAGTGTATTGTGGGAGACGAAAGATTTAACGCAGCAAGCTGGCTGCTGGTTGAGCGCCACAGAGCTCAGAAAAAGCGACACAACGGACTTTTAACATCGTAAATCAGTGAGTTGTTTGTTATGTCTCCCCTCTTGCTGTGAAACAGAGACATCTCCTTTTCCCTTATTAAGGAGAGAAAGAGAGCCTGTGGTATGTTGAATACCAGGTGAACGAGCAGTCTTTGGGGTACTGCAAGTCTGTATCATTATTCATGCTTTGCTGCATACTTGAGTGCTCACAGGAGGGCGTTTTTTTTGCTGGTGGGGAGGCGGGGAGATTGCTTTGTTGCTGCTTATACTTGGAGGGGAACTGGAGTGAGGCTTTGGGGTTCTAACATTTAACTTTCATTCATTCTTTGGGGCACGCCTGTTTTCATGGATGGTTGTGAAGAAAAAGTATTTCAGGATGTATATTGTACATTATATTATATTTCTCTGACATTAAATGTACCTTTGAAACCTTAAAACTCCACCATGATTTTCCTTCCACTAGGAGTAATTGACAGTCACCTATTCATCTGCCACCCAGCATGCAGGAGGAATCCAAGAGTGTGAAGACCTGCAAGAAGATTATAGCACTCAAAAGACATTGAAATTAGTGGTCTCTAAGGCTACGTCCACACTACGCTGGATAATTTTGAAAACAAAGCTTTTTCTCTTCATTTTGACTCTCCGTCCACACTAAAACGAAAACGGAGATTTTCAGAAACGACCTCCAGAGTGAATAAATCTGAAAACGCCTAATATCCGTTGCAGTGTGTACGGGGTAACCGGAGCTTTTTAAAACTGCTGTCATGACGTGCCGGAACAGATGGTGGCAGCCTGGCATTTCATTGTTTTCTCCTTATCATTATTATTATTACTACTTTATTGTCGCAAACAATTGATACTAGAGCGTACAATCATCACAGCGATATTTGATTCTGCGCTTCGCAGAATCTAACAATTTCAGAACAGGCGGCAAGGAGACTGAAGCCAGAAGAGTTAGAAATGTACTCACCAAATACTTTGACCCATAGCTTACTGAATAAATAAGTATCATCACTTTGCCCTGTTTTCTGTCCTTGCTTGTATGAAGGTGGTTTACCTATTTATGCAAGTACTTCTCTGACAATAGACGTGTAACAGCCTAATGTAACAATGTACGGAAATACAAGATAACACTGATGCAGACATGTTTTATGCATTTAACAAGGTGCTTTATTAATGCAACAGAGTTAGTCAGTTTATCAATGTTCATCGTCAGCCGGGTCATACTGTCCGTGAACTCCCTGTCGGTTGCCTCCATACGCTCCAGTATTTGTTTTTTTTTTGTCTTAAGTCCTCCTGCGTGACAGCCAAGAGCAATTCCTTTTAAGTTTTTCTACTCTGTAACTGGACAAACGCGCACTAAGTATACCGTTTCCTCTTCGCTGGTTTTCTGTGTGTCCTGCACGTGCCCAGTAGAGATTTGCCCAAATACCCATGTTAGTGTGGACGGAGATATTTTGAAAAATACTTAGTGTGTATGCCTGTCATTTTTACTCGAAACCGGCGTTTTCAAAATTATCCGGTGTAGTGTGGACGTAGCCTCAATTACTACCTGTGCTAACATTTGATGCTGGCATTGTCCCGGAAGGCTGGAAGATTGCAAGTGTCACTCCACTCTTTAAGAAGGGAGGAAGGTAAAAGAAAGGAAATTATAGGCCAATTAGCCTAACCTCAGTGTTAGGGTCTATTATTAAGGATTAGGTTTTGGGGTACTTGCAGACAAGTGATGAAATAAGTCAAAGTCAGCATGGTTTCTGTAAAGGGAAATCTTGCCTGAAAAATCTGTGAGAGTTCTTCGATGAAGTAACAAGCAGTGTAGACAAAGGAGAGGCATGGATGTCATTTACTTGGATTTTTAGAAGGCATTTGATAAGGTGGTGTTACAGGAAAGATACTGGCATGGATAGCAGAACGGATGACAGGCAGAAGGTAACGAGTGGGAATAAAAGGGGCCTTTTCTGGTTGGCTGCCGGTGACTAGTTATATTTCTCAGGGGTCATTATTGGGACCACAACTTTTCACATTGCTTGTCAATGATTTGGATAAAGGAATTGATGGCTTTGTGGCAAATTTTGCAGATGATATGAAGATAGGTGGAAGGATAGTGCTAAGGAAGCAACGCGATTGCAGCAGGACTTAGACAAATTGGAAGAATGGGCAAAAAAGTGGCAGATGGAATACAGTAAAAGAAACAATAAGGTGGACTACTATCTAAATGAGGAGAAGGTTCAAATATCAGAGGTGCAGAAGGACTTAGGAGTCCTCATGTAAGACTCACAGAAGGTTAATTTACAGGTTGAGCCTGTGGCAAAGAAGGCAAATGCAATGTTGGCATTTATTTCAAAGGGAATAGAATATGAAAGCAAAGAGACATTGCTGTTCCTTTATAAGGCACTAGTCAGGCTGCACTTGGAGCATTGCCAACAGTTTTGATCCCTCTGTCTCAGAAAGGATGTGTTGTCATTGAAGAGAGTCCAGAAGAGGTTCACGAGGATGATTCTGGGACTGAAGGTGTTAACAGGTGAGAAGCATTTGGCAGCTTTGGGCCTGTACTCACTGGAATTTTGAAGAATGTGGGGGATCTCATTGAAACCTACTGAATGTTAAGGAACTAGTTAGGGTGGATGTGGGGAGGATGTTTCCTATGGTGGGGGTATCCAGAACTAGAGGGCACAGCCTCAAAATTGAGGGGCCAACTTTTAGAACAGAGGTAAGGAGGATATTTTTTTAACCAGAGAGTAGTGAATCTGTGGAATGCCCTGCTACAGACTGTGGTGGAGGCCAAGTCTGTAGGTATATTTAAGGCAGAACTTGATTGTTTCCTGATTGGTCAGGACATCAAAATATATGGCAAGAAGGCAGGTGTATGGGTTGAGTGGGATCCAGGATCAGCCATGATAGAATGGCAGAGCAGACTCCATGGGCTGAATGGCCTAGTTCTGTTCCTATGCCTCATGGTCATACAGCTTATGCATAGGTGAGAACAGGATAAACGAGTGAAAGTGATGCATTGTTGATGATTTGGTGTAGGAGCAAAGACTTCCTATTCTTCAAAGTTGCTGGTGAACGCAGCAGGCCAGGCAGCATCTCTAGGAAGAGGTACAGTTGACGTTCCGGGCCGAGACCCTTCGTCAGGACTAACTGAAGGAAGAGCTAGTAAGAGATTTAAAAGTGGGAGGGGGAGGGGGAGATCCAAAATGATAGGAGAAGACAGGAGGGGGAGGGATGGAGCCAAGAGCTGGACAGGTGATTGGCAAAAGGGATGTGAGAGGATCATGGGACAAGAGGCCCAGGGAGAAGGAAAAGGGGGGGGGGGCTGAACCCAGAGGATGGGCAAGGGGTATAATCAGAGGGACACAGGGAGAAAAAGGAGAGAGAGAGAAAGAATGTGTGTATATAAATAAATAACGGATGGGGTACGAGGGGGACGAGGGGCATTAGCGGAAGTTAGAGAAGTCAATGTTCATGCCATCAGGTTGGAGGCTACCCAGACAGAATATAAGGTGTTGTTCCTCCAACCTGAGTGTGGCTTCATCTTTACAATAGAGGAGGCCGTGGATAGACATATCAGAATGGGAATGGGATATAGAATTAAAACAGGTGGCCACTGGGAGATCCTGCTTACTCTGGCGGACAGGGCATAGGTGTTCAGCAAAACAATCTCAGGTTGGAGGAACAATACTGTCAAGATGAAGCCACACTCAGGTTGGAGGAACAACAGATCGTTTTGCTGAACACCTACGCTCTGTCCGCCAGAGTCCATCCCTCCCCCTCCTGTCTTCTCCTATCATTTTGGATCCCTCCCCCCTCCCACTTTCAAATCTCTTACTAGTTCTTCCTTCGGTTAGTCCTGACAAAGGGTCTCGGCCCGAAACGTCGACTGTACCTCTTCTTAGAGATGCTGCCTGGCCTGCTACGTTCACCAGCAACTTTGATGTGTGTTCCTTGAATTTCCAGCATCTGCAGAATTCTTCGTGTTTACTTCCTATTCTTGGAGCATTGGATATAGTTCTAAGGAAGATGAGATTGGTATGTGTAGGAGGGTTCATCTCAATAGGGATAGCACCAATATCCTACCAGTTTGCGTGTATTACTGGAGATGGTTTAAAATCAATTGACAGATGAAGAGAAAATAGCATCTGTTTCAGCAGGAAAAAAAAACTGGATGGGAAATATTGGAGGTTATATATCACAGGGATCGGTATATTGTCTATGGACTCAGTCTATACTTTTCACTGCCTCAGTAAAGCAGCATAACAAAGGACTCACTCAGTCCAGACATTCTCTCTTCTCTCTCCCATTGGACAGAAGATATAAAAGCCTGAAAGTATGTACCACCAGGCACAAGGACTGCTTCTATCCCACTGTATCATCATTTGGATGGACTTCTTGTATGACAAAATGGACTCCGGGCTATACAATCTACCTTACTATGATCTTGCAATTTATCATTTACCTGCTCTGCACTTTAACACTTTAAAGATAAAAGTTCAGAGTAAATTTATTATCAAAGTACGTAATTGTCACCATATACAACCCTGAGGTTCATTTGCTTGTGGGCATACTCAATAAATCCAGTAACCATAATAGAATCTATGAAAGACTGCACCAACAGAGTGGACAACCAGTGTGCAAAAGGCAATAAACTCTGCAAATACAAAGAAAAAAAAAATAAACAAACAAACAAACAAATAAATAGATGAACAATTGCTATCAACACACAAGATGAAGAGTCCTTGAAAGTGAGTCCTAGTTTGTGGGAATAGTTCAGTGATGGAGCAAGTGAAGCTGAGTGAAGTTATCCCCTTTGGTTCAAGAGTCTGATGGTTGAGGGGTGATAACTGTTGCTGAACCTGGTGGTGTGAGTACTCAGACTCCTGTACCTTCTTTATGATTGCAGCAGTGGGAAGAGAGCATGACCTGGGTGGTGGAGGTCCCTGATAATGGATGCTTCTTTCCTGCGACAGCGCTTCATGTAGATGTGCACAATGGTGGAGAGTGCTTTTCTGCTGACAGACTGGGCCATATCCAATATATTTTGTAGGATTTTGCATTCAAGGGCATTGGTATTTCCATACGAAGTAGCAGTACAGCCAGTCAATATACTCCCCACCACACATTTATAGAGGTTTGTCAAAGTTTTAGAGGTCATGGCAAATCTTTGCAAACTTCTAAGGAAATATAGGTGCCGCTATGCTTTCTTCCTAAGTGGACTTATAAGCTGGGCCAAGGCAATTCATCTGATATGATAACACTGAGGAATCGACCTCTCCACTTCTGATTCTCCAGTGAGGACTGGCTTGTGGACCTCTGTTTTCCTCCTCCTGAAGTCAATAGTCAACTCCTGGGTCTTTCTGACATTGAGTAAGAGGTTGTTGTTGTGGCACCACTGAGTCACGTTTTCAATCCCCCTCCTATATGCTGATTCATCGCCACCTTTGATTTGTCCAAAGCAGTGGTGTCATCAATAAACTTCAATATGGCATTGGAGCTGTGCTTAGCTACCCAGTTGTAAGTGTAAAGTGAGTACAGAAGGGATCTAAGTAGACGGTGCTGTGGCTCAACCAAGCCCATGAAGATTGTGGAGCAGATGTTGTTGCCAATCTGAATGGACTGGGGTCTTCAAGTGAAGAAATTGAGGATCCAATTGCACAAGGAGGCATCGAGGCAATAAAAAGTATCCTGATATATGTATCTTTGCTTCCCAGATACTCCAGGGATGAGTGAAGAGCCTATGAAATGGCAGCTGCTGTGGACCTGTTGTGCCGGTCGGCATGTTGGAGTGGATCCAAGTTGCTTCTCCGGCTGAAGTTGATATGTTTCATCACCAACCTCTTAAAATACTTCATTACAATGATGTAAGTGGTACTGGATGATCATTATTGAGACATGTTAGCACATCCCTCTTAATTGAATCCTACTGGAAGCAGATGGGTACCTCAGATAGCCGAAGAGAGAGATTAAAGATCTTAGTGAACACTCCAGCCGGTTGATCAGCACATTGTTATTGTTCTCCATTATTCTAGGTCTTTACTCTCTGTAATGATTTGATTCATATCAATTGTATACAAGACAAGCTTTTCAGTGTATCTCGATACATGTTACAATAAAACTGAGTATAAATCAATCTGGAAAGACAGGTATAACTTTAGAAAGCAGAAGTAAAGGTTGTAAAAATGGGATAGAGAAATGAAACATAGCTCAGTGCTAAGAATCTTGGAAATAAAGATAATGAACAAAGGTAAGCATATGGAGCCATGGCTGGAACTGAAACGGGCATAAAGTTAAGCAGGACTGGGAGCTCAACATTTCTGGCTAGAGAGCTCTTGGACTTAGAGAAAGAGCAAAATGAGGAGGGATATATGGTTTAAGGCAATAATTTGAGTGTCAAGAGATGGCATACAAGAAAGAAGAACAAGTGAGCCCATGTGGGTTAAGTTGAGGAACAAGAAATAGGGGACCACAGTTGGGGAGTGCAGAAAAAAATCTGGAAATGTCAGGAGGAAATAAAAGTCAAGATTCTGAGAACTGCAAGATAAAGTAGGCAATAATAATCTGCGATTTCAACTGCCTTAGTAGTATTGGGTAAAAGAGTATAAGAGATGCAGAACTGCAGTTAACAGAATTTTATAAATTAACATGTAGCACCAGAGTTCCTTAAAACTTGACAAAACTTGATAAATGAAAAGGACAACAAGTAGAGCTAAGAGCCATTGGATTATGGGTAGCAGAAGCAAGATTTGAAAATGGACAGTGATAACAAGTAAGGCTACTGATGTTTACAGTAGGAGCTGGAGCAGCTAGAAAAATACTCTGAAAAATGATATTTGGAGTTTAACGCAGACTGTTGTGAGGTGTTGTACTTTAGGAGGACAAACCAGGGTAGGGCTTACATGGTGGATAATAGGGTATTCAGGAGTGTGGTAAAACAGAGTGATCTGGGAATACACATCCATAATTATTTGAAACTAATGTCTCAGGTAGATAGGGTCATAAAGTCAGCTTTTGACACTTTGGGCTTCATTAATCAGCGTTGGAATGTTATGTTGAAGTTGTGGAAGATGTTGATGAGGCCAAAGAAAAGGAGAGAGGAAACATTATAAATGGTCAGACATTGAGAAATGTGGAGGAACAGAAAGATTCTGAAGGGCACATCCACATATTTCTGAAAGAAATGGAACAGATACAAAAGATATTTATGTTGGGTGTTGGAATATTTGTGCCCAGTTCCAGTGGAAAGTTTTTGCTCTGAGCTTAGAAATACATTAATCTCTCCTTCAACCCACAGAGGACACAATTTTATCCCTAAATCCTCAATATCATTTATGTGAGAAGGACACCCGTGTGGTTTGTTGCCTCCCGGGTGCCAGGGTCCAGGATGTCTCTGACCGGGTGCACGACATCCTGGTACAAAAGGGAATGCAACCAGAAGTCATGATACATGTTGGTGCCAACGACATAGGCAGGAAGAGGGATGAGGTCCTGAAGTGTGAGTTTCGGGTACTAGGCAGAAGGCTGAAGAACAGGACCTCAAGGGTGGCGTTCTCAGGATTGCTGCCAGTGCTACGTGACACTGATGGTAAGAATTGGAGGAGTTGGCAGTTGAATGCGTGGCTGAGGAGTTGGTGCAGGGAGCAGGGTTTTAGATTTTTGGATCATTGGGATCTCTTCTGGGGAAGGTGGGACCTGTACAGATTGGATGGGTTGCACCTGAACTCGACAGGGAGCAATATCCTTACAGGTAGGTTTGCTAGCATGGTTCGGCAGGGTTTAAACTAATTTGCGAGGGGGATGGGACCCAGAGCGATAGAGCAGTGAAAGAAGTGCATAGAGTAAAGCGAGATCTAACATACAGAGAGGCTTTGAGGAAAGAGAAGCAGAATAAATGGTGTAAAGGTAGTAAGGCAGAAGGGCTGAACTGTGTGTACCTCAATTCAAGAAACATCAGGAACAAAGGTGATGAACTGAGAGCTTGGATACATACATGGAATTATGAAGTAGTGGCCATTACAGAGACTTGGCTGGCACCAGGGCAGGAATGGGTTCTCAATATTCCTGTATTTCAGTGCTTTAAAAGGGATGGGAGGGGGCAGAGGAGGAGGGGTGGCATTACTGGTCAGGGATACTATTACAGCTACAGAAAGGGTGGGTAATGTAGCAGGATCCTCTTTTGAGTCAGTATGGGTGGAAGTCAGGAACAGGAAGGGAGCAGTTACTCTATTGGGGGTATTCTTTAGGCCCCCTGGTAGCAGCAGAGGTACAGAGGAGCAGATTGGGAGGCAGATTTTGGAAAGGTGCAAAGATAATAGGGTTGTTATCGTGGGTGAATTTCACTTCCCTAATATTGATTGGCACCTGATTAGCTCCAAGGGTTCAGATGGGACAGAGTTTGTTGACAAAGTCTGTCAACATTCCTGTCACAGTATGTTGACAAGCCAACTAGGGGGAATGCCATACTAGATCTAGTACTAAGTAATGAACCGGGTCAGGTCACAGATCTCTCACTGGGTGAGCATCTGGGGGACAGTGACCACCACTCCCTGGCCTTTAGCATTATTATGGAAAAGGAGAGAATCAGAGAGGACAGGAAAATTTTTAATTGAGGAAGGGCAAATTATGAGGCTATAAGGCTAGAACTTGCGGGTGTGAATTGGGATGATGTTTTTGCAGGGAAATGTACTATGGACATGTGGTCGATGTTCAGCGATCTCTTGCAGGATGTTAGGGATAAATTTGTCCTGGTGAGGAAGATAAAGAATGGAAGGGTGAAGGAACCATGGGTGACAAGTGAAGTGGAAAATCTAGTCAGGTAGAAGAAGGCAGCATACATGAGGTTTAGGAAGCAAGGATTAGATGGGTCTATTGAGGAATATAGGGAAGCAAGAAAGGAGCTTAAGAAGGGGCTGAGAAGAGCAAGAAGGGGGCATGAGAAGGCCTTGGCGAGTAGGGTAAAGGAAAACCCCAAGGCATTCTTCAATTATGTGAAGAAAAAAAGGATGACAGGAGTGAAGGTAGGACCGATTAGAGATAAAGGTGGGAAGATGTGCCTGGAGGCTGTGGAAGTGAGCGAGGTCCTCAATGAATACTTCTCTTCAGTATTCACTAATGAGAGGGAACTTGATGATGGTGAGGATAATATGAGCGAGGTTGATGTTCTGGAGCATGTTGATATCAAGGGAGAGGAGGTGTTGGAGTTGTTAAAATACATTAGGACGGATAAGTCCCCGGGGCCAGACGGAATATTCCCCAGGCTGCTCCACGAGGCGAGGGAAGAGATTGCTGAGCCTCTGGCTAGGATCTATATGTCCTCGTTGTCCACGGGAATGGCACCGGAGGACTGGAGGGAGGCGAATGTTGTCCACTTGTTCAGAAAAGGTATTAGGGATAGTCTGGGTAATTATAGACCAGTGAGCCTTACATATGTGGTGGGAAAGCTGTTGGAAAAGATTCTTAGAGTTAGGATTTATGGGCATTTAGAGAGTCATGGTCTGATCAGGTACAGTCAGCATGGCTTTGTGAAGGGCAGACCATGTCTAACAAGCCTGATAGAGTTCTTTGAGGAGGTGACCAGGCATACAGATGAGGGTAGTGCACTGGATGTGATCAATATGGATTTTAGTGAGGCATTTGACAAGGTTCCACACGGTAGGCTTATTCAGAAATTCAGAAGGCATGGGATTCAGGGAAGTTTGGCCAGGTGGATTCAGAATTGGCTTGCATGCAGAAGGCAGAGGGTCGTGGTGGAGGCGTACGTTCAGACTGGAGGATTGTGACTAGTGGTGTCCCACAAGGACCTCTACTTTACATGATTTTTATTAATGACCTGGATGTGGGGGTAGAAGGATGGGTTGGCAAGTTTGCTGACGACACAAAGATTGGTGGTGTAGATAGTGTAGAGGATTGCCGAAGATTGCAGAGAGACATTGATAGGATGCAGAAGTGGGCTGAAAAGTGGCAGATGGAGTTCAACCCGGAGAAGTGTGAGGTGGTACACTTTGGAAGGACAAACTGCAAGGCAGAGTACAAAGTAAATGGCAGTATACTTTGTAGTGTGGAGGAGCAGAGGGATCTGGGGGTACATGTCCACAGATCCCTGAAAGTTGCCTCACAGATAGATAAGGTAGTTAAGAAAGCTTATGGGGTGTTAGCTTTCATTAGTAGAGGGATAGAGTTTAAGAGTCGCGAGGTAATGAAGCAGTTCTATAAAACTCTGGTTAGGCCGCACTTGGAGTACTGTGTCCAGTTCTGGTCGCCTCACTATAGGAAGGATGTGGAAACATTGGTAAGGGTACAGAGGAGATTTACCAGGATGCTGCCTGGTTTAGAGAGTATGGATTATGATCAGAGATTAAGGGAGCTAGGGCTTTACTCTTTGGAGAGAAGGAGGATGAGAGGAGACATGATAGGGGTATACAAGATATTAAGAGGAATAGATAGAGTGGATAGCCAGCACTTCTTCCCCAGGGCACTACTGCTCAATACAAGAAGACATGGCTTTAAGGTAAGGGGTGGGAAGTTCAAAGGGGATATTAGAGGAAGATTTTTTACTCAGAGAGTGGTTGGTGCGTGGAATGCACTACCTGAGTCAGTGGTGGAGGCAGATACACTAGTGAAGTTTAAGAGACTACTAGACAGGTATATGGAGGAAATTAAGGTGGGGGGGTTATATGGGAGGCAGGGTTTGAGGGTCGGCACAACATTGTGGGCCGAAGGGCCTGTAATGTGCTGTACTATTCTATGTTCTATGTTCTATGTTCTAATAAATGGATATCATTGATATTTGAGACAATTATATCATCTTATTCATTTCTAAAGCTTGAACTCATTTATAACCCTGCTTCTGTATAAGGACTCATTCCACCCAACTATTTGACTGTCAAATGAGATTTTCTGACCAACATTACCCCTTGATCCAGCATTGATTTAACTTTATAATGCTCATTCATAGTTTCTGTTTTTACCATGAACTTTTCTCATCTGAGTTCTGTGACCTGCTCCTGTTCATTAGATTTCAGAATTTGCTGCATTCCCTCCTTCCTGATTTTTTTTTAATTGTGTTAGCCATGGCTATAGCTGTCTGGGACTCAAGCTTTCGACATCTTTCCCAAAACATTGCCTTATTTGAGAAAGCACCTACCTCTGTGACCAAGCTTTTGATCCCAATTTTAGATATCTATCTGGATTTATCACTGCTTGGTTTGACTATCCCTCTGCCCAAGACCACAAGGAAATTGCAGAGTTGTGAACGTAGCCAGCCTGTCATGAAACCCGGCTTCCCCTCCATGGATTTTGTCTGTACTTCCTGCTGCCTCAGGAAAGCAGCCAACGTAACCATGGACCCCTTCCAACCTGGTCATTTTCTCTTCTCTCCTCTCCCATTAACCAGGAGATACAAAAGCTTGGGAATACATTCCATAAGACTCAAGGACAGCCTCTATCCTACCGTTATAAGGTTCTTGAAAAGATTTCTTATATAATGAAGATAAACTCTTTTTTTCTCAATCTATCTTATCATGGCCTTTGCATTGCATTTTCTCTGTGGCAGTTGCTCAATATTCTGCTTTTTGTTTCCCTTTTTATTGCCTTAGTATACGTTTGTACTTATGTATGGAATGAACTGTCTGGATGGAGATTAACACTAGCCTGGTTGTAATGATTGTAAATTTTGTCTGCATCTCACCTTGAAGTCTAAGTTGAAAGTTATCTTTCATTGACCTGCGATACAGAGGATGGCAAAATCAGTTCGAAAATGCTTCCGAGGACATACGTTGATCAAGATGAAAAATAGATTGTGTGTAATGTAACTGCACAGAGGAATCTACTTCAGTGAAAAAGCACAGGAAGGAATAAGAAGCAGAAGCTGGATTGCCTTAGGTGCTGTGGGACACAGACAGCAAAGTAGGTGATTTTTGTTATTCTAGAATAGTTGATTAATTATACATTAATCCATTTATAAGCAAAGGTAGATATTATTGAGATATGACAAATATAAAAATATTTGCCTGAGGATTCAGAAGAAACTCACAAAACAGTACCCATATTGTTTTGTAAAATGATAATAAAATAAAGAAAAAAGCTGCAAACACACAGCAGGTGAGACAATGCCTTTAGGAAGAGAAGCAGTTAATGTTTTATATACAAGCAATTCATCTGAACTGGGAAGGAGAGAAACTGAGTTAGCAAAGGAGGTAAAGGAGAGACCACAAAGGTTGGAATCTGGGATGAAAGATCAAACCCTTGAGGAACTCAGCAGGTCCGTAGAGGGAACTTGACATTTCAGGATCTTCCCTTCATCTAGACTGAAAGACAAAGGGTAGAATAGGTGAAGGGAAGGGATGGTAAAGCAGAGGTTGCAGGAACATTGGAATTATCATTGATAGGAAGAGACTGGATGACCAGTTTTTGATTCATAATTCTTGTTTCCCAAATCAGTCTTTCCACAACTCAGTGTTGTATTTTTTTCCAGCACCAACTCAAAGATCTGAGGATCATCCAGTACATGAAAAAGGGAATCAAAATCCCAATTGTTAATGGTTCCTAGATGTTGTCTATACTTGTTGGAGCTTATAGGAATACAAATTAATCTCACTGCAGCATGATTCTGTGGAGTTGAGAAATTTGGATCAAGATGAGTGTAATTTCTTCATTCATGGTGGTAAGTCTGAAGTCTGAGGATCATCCTGGGTACAGTTACTAGTACAAGAGAGAGATTGCTCAAAAAGCTGAAAGAACTATAGGTACATAAGTCACCCGGACCAGAGGAGCTGCACCCTAGGGTTCTGAAAGAGGTAGCATTAGAGATTGAAGTGGCATTAGAGATGATCTTTCAAAAATCATTGGACTCCGGAATATTGCAAATGTCACTCCACTGTTTAAGAAAAAAAGAAGATAGCAGAAAGGAGATTGTACACCAGTTAGCCTGACCTCAGTAGTTGGAAAGATGCTGGAGTCAATTGTTAAGGATGAGGGGTGGAGTATTTGGTGACACAGGACAAGATAGTACAAAGTCAGCATGGTTTCCTTCAGGGAAAATCCTGCCTGATGAACCTGTTGAAATTCTTTGAGGAGATTACAAGTAGGATAGATAAAGGGAATGCAGTGGATGTTGTATATTTGGACTTTCAGAAGGCCTTTGACAAGGTGCCACACATGAGGCTGCTTACCAAGATAAGAGCCCATGGTACTTCAGGAAAGTTTCTAATATGGTTAGAGCATTGGCTGATAGATAGGAGGCAATGAGTGGGAATTAAAGGATCCTTTTCTGATTGGCTGCCAGTGACTAGTGGTGTTTCGTAGCGGTCAGTGTTGGGACCACTTCTTTTTATGCTGTATATAATTGATTTAGATGATGGAATAAATGGCTTTGTTGCCAAGTTTGCAAATGATACAAAGATTGGTGGAGGAGCAGGTAGTGTTGAGGAAATGAATAAGATACAGAAGGGCTTAGACAGATTAGGAGAATGGGCAAGAATGTGGCAAATGAAATACAATTTTGGAAAATACATGGTCATGCACTTTAGTAGTAGAAATAAATGTGTGGACTATTTTCTAAACGGGGAGAAAATCCAGGAATCTGAGATGCAGAGGGACTTGGGAGTCCTTGTGCAGAACACCCTGATGGTTAACTTTCAGGTTGAGATGGCGGTGAGGAAGGCAAACGCCATGCTAGCCTTCATTTCAAGAGGTCTATAATACAAGAGCGAGGATGTGATGCTGAGGCTTTATAAGGAACTGGTGAGGCCTCACCTTGAGAATTGTGAACAGTTTTGGGCTCCTCATCTTAGAAAAGATGTGTTGGCATTGAAACAGGCCCAGAGGAGGTTCACAAAGATGATTCCAGGAATGGAAGGGCTATCATAGGAGGACCGTTTGATGGCTCTGTGTCTGTACTCACTGGAATTCAGAAGGATGAAGGAGGATCTCATTGAAAGCTTTCAAATCTTGAAAGGCCTAGACAGAGTAGATGTGGAAAGGATATTTCCCATGGTGGGAGAGTCTAGGACAAGAGGGCACAGCCTTTCAAAGAAGAGCGCCCTTTCCAAACAGAGATGTGGAGAAATTTCTTTAGCCAAAGAGTGGTAAATTTGTGGAATTTGTTGCCACTTGCAGCTGTGGAGGCCAGGTCGTTGGATGTACTTAAGGCAGAGATTGATAGGTTCTTGATTGGACATGGCATCAAAGGTCAAGGGGAGAAGACCGGGAACTGGGGTTGAGAAGGAGAAAAGAAAGGATCAACCATGATTGAATGGCGGAGCGGACTCGATGGGCCGGATAGCCTAATTCTGCTCCTATGTCTTATGGTCTTATGGTCATGATCAGCTGTTGCGTATAATTCAGACTGAGATTGTTAGGTTGTTGGATACTAAGGAAGTCAAGTGATTTGAGAAGTGAGTAATAAGTATAGCTATGATTTTATTGAATGGGATAGAAAATAAATAGAGACAAAGGTAGGCAGACAGAGGGCTGCACTCCTCTCTCACCTGACCTTTGATTCTATTTATTTTGCTATTTTGCATTTTAACTATTTGTGTACTTCCTTGTGATATAGAAAGAAACCATTACTGTCCATCAGATCCATTCCAGCTCACAGAATAATCCCATACCCTAACTAATTTTCTGCGTCATTCTCCCCTACATCCCCAACACCTTCCCTTCAATCTGTCACTCACCTATATGCTAGGGGCAACTTACAACCAGCAGTTAACCTACTAACCTACACATCTTTGGAAGTGGGAGGAGACCGGAACAGCCAAGAGAAACACGGAGTTACGGAGAGAACATGCAAAGTCTACGCAGCCAGCACCCAAGGTCAGCGCTGGAGCTGTGATGCAGCCTATCTAAAGCTGCACTTTTCTGTCATCCTACCTTAGATCCCATTTATTTTGCTCCTGCATAGGCTTACTCAGTTCCTAACTCCAATGGCTCTTAGTCCTGTTTGTGTCTTGTCATTCCCTGTTAGGTTTCCTCTTAAAGGTTTGGAAAGTTGTTGTGTGAAATTTGACTGAAGATTTTGCAAATTCAAATTCTCCCCACTGACAGCTTAAATTATTATGTAGATCCTGTCATTATGTTGCTATCACTGGAAGTCTGCTCATGACCTGGATGAGGAAGTGGAGGGATGGGTTAGTAAATTTGCTGATGACACAAAGGTTGGGAGTGTTGTGGATAGCGTGGAGGGCTGTCAGAGGTTACAGCGGGACATTGATAGGATGCAAAACTGGGCTGAGAAGTGACAGATGGACTTCAACTCAGATAAGTGTGAGGTGGTTCATCTTGGTAGGTCAAATATGATGGCAGAATATAGCATTAATGATAATACTCTTGGAAGTGTGGAGGATCAGAGGGATCTTGGGGTCCGAGTCCATAGGACACACAAAGCTGCTGCGCAGGTTGACTCTGTGGTTAAGAAAGCGTACAGCACTGGCGTTCATCAATCGTGGGATTGAGTTTAAGAGCCGAGAGGTAATGTTGCAGCTATATAGGACCCCGGTCAGACGCCACTTAGAGTACTGTGCTCAGCTCTGGTTGCCTCACTACAGGAAGGACGTGGAAACCGTGGAAACCATAGAAAGGGTGCAAAGGAGATTTACAAGGATATTGCCTGGATTGGGGAGCATACCTTATGAGAATAGGTTGAGTGAACTTGGCCTTTTTTCCTTGGAGCAACGGAGGATGAGATGTGACCTGATAGAGGTGTGCAAGATAATGAGAGGCATTGATTGTGTGGATAGTCAGAGGCTTTTCCCCAGAGCTGAAATGGCTAGCAGGAGAGGGCATTGTTTTAAGGTGCTTGGAAGAAGGTACAGAGGAGATATCAGGGGTAAGTTTTTTACACAGAGAGTGGTGAGTTTGTGGAATGGACTGCCAGCGGCGGTGGTGGAGGCAGATGCTGCTTTGTAAGATAATAAATAATAATAAAAATTTGAATTAAAAAAAGGGACTCCTGGATGGATACACGGAGCTTAGAAAAATAGAGGACTATGGATAAGCCTAGGTGTTCTAATGTAAGGACATGTTCGGCACAGCTTTGTGGGCTGAAGGGCCTGTATTGTGCTGTAGGTTTTCTATGTTTCTATGTTTCTATACTGTTTAAGATACGAACCTGCCAGTCATCTGTTCCACATACTGCAGGCACAGTTTGTAAATCTCATGTAATTTAAATAGTCTAAGTCGTTTCCCAATTTGAATGGAACTAATAACTAAAGTATTGATAATTTCATTTGATGTAATATGTTTTCAACACTTGGGAATTACTTTACTTTGTTATCTTAGTTTGCATAATGAGAAGAGGTACCAGGCATTAGGGTTAGACAGAACTGAACAGTGCAGTGTCTGCCTGTATCTGCCAGTGTTTAGCTCATCCTGTTACTATAGCCTGGCATTGCTGGACAATTAAATCATTGCCTCCAGCTTTACAGGAAAGTAACTGCACCACTTCAGTAAACTAGGGATAGTATTGCCACTGATGGTTAATGATAACCATAGCTCTCTATCCTCTGACAAAGTGGCAGACATCGGCAAGCCTGCCCTCTACTGAGGCTTATAGATTTGACAGCTTTCCTAAAGCCTTCATTTCTTTTCTTATTGAAGATCTTGACAGGACTGGCTTATTTCAATGCTCCGCTGAGTTCCTCTAAGTACAGGGATAGTATCCATATATTCTCCTTGGCCCCTGGGCACAGTGCAATAAACAATATAAATCGAAAGCCTCCCAGGAAGCTGTTACGAGGATTTCATTTTAAGTCCGCCATCTGTCATACGTTTGCTTATAAGCAAAGGAAGGTGGTGATGGTTGGGGGGGGTGGTGGGTGGGGTTGATTTCTTGGATGCCACATCCATCCTCTGCAACCTTTCCTGATGCCTTCTGTATGACAAGTGGAAGTGGGATTCTGACCTAAGACAGCTTGTATTGTGGGGATGATCATCACTGCCATTCCAAACCAGTGATACCTGTGTCTAGATCAGCACAGTTTACAATCCAAGATCACCACCAATCACATCCTACCCAGACCTCATAACAAGCAAGACCTTCTGACACTGATGGTGAAAAGCTATGTGGAGAAGAATCAGTGTCAGGAGCTACACTGCACTAAGCATTCATTCAAGATTAAATCAATCGAGGGACCCTTCTGTTCCCATAGCAACAACACAGTGGACCCTATTGTTCCCATAGCAACAAACCTCTTCTGCAATACCACACTTCTCAATTCCATTACAACTTATGATTGTTTAGTCCCTGCCTTATTGCACACAATAGCGGGCAGTTTTGAAATACAGTGCAAACGATTTGTGTCATTTATCGATCAATTTCATTAGTCTCCTCTTATATACTTTCCTTTAAGTGCTAGGTGATTGACACTAAGTGGTTGTTTTTAGGTGTTTATCTGTGGAAGAACTAAGTTAAGTTTATTGTTAGATGCATCCAAACGTGCAACAAAAAAATTACTGGTGCAGTATTAGAGGAACAACATTCAGAAGGAAATCATAAATTATGCACAAAATATACAAGAATTTTGCAAGAAGAAACATAATTAAAACAAAGGTATAAACTAAGTTCATTGTAGTGCAAAGTGTTCATAGTTTTACTACACTGAGTTGGTGATTAGGGTTATGCAAGTTGGTTCAAGGACTGAATGGCTGAAGGGTTACAGTAAATAGATGTTCATTAGCAGTGAATGTCAGTTCAGATCCAAGTGAATGTAGCTAACCTTTTATAGTATACACTTATTCCTGAAATGGATCTGACCCAGATACTACCACATTTTGGTGTCTCTATGTTTGAAGTCTAACATTGGAACAGGAGATTGGTGGTGTAGTGCCGGCTGCACTGAGATAATGGTTAAGATAGTATAACTGACTTAGTATCAGACTGGAGGTCAAGAGGATGAGTTGTCCTGTCCAATCAGAGCAAGGTGTAAAATTGACTGCTTTTTAAAATCCATTACTTGTTGATACATATAAATTGCACCAAGAAAACAATAGGACCTTCAAACCTTTGGTCCACAAAAATATGCAAGCTCCAAAAGGACCTTTTTTGTCTTTCACCTTTCCTATTGGTATATCCTCCCCAGTCCAGATGACGATTTGACTCAAAACTTCAACCCTTCTCAGATGGTCTCTGACCCATTGAATTCCTTCATTAGTTTTGCTCTATTTTCCAGCACCTGCTGTTCCAGCACTGCCAATCCTTTTGCTTATTTCTTCAAAAACCTCAATTAAAGCTAGGAGATCCCATTCAGAAGGTCACGTTGACTATCGTGTTCAGTCCTTATCTATTAAAATGCAAATGAATTCTGTCTTTCAGAATCCCTTCCAATAAAGTTTCCACCACTGATGTAAGGCTCACTGGTCTGTGGTTCCATGGTTTATCCCTACTGCACTTCTTAAATAAGTAATCAGGAGGTACATCAGATGTAGCCAACAAAGAAACAAAACTTAATAAAATCCTGGATAAATGTGGTCAGGACCCAGAAATGTACCCACATCTAAGGCGTCCAAAACCTCAAACATGATCTTATGGTCCTGAATATCATAGTTTCCTCCACTGAGCTCACCAACTTCTGTACCCTTCTCCACAATCGATACAAAAGGGAAGAATCAACATAAAACCTAATTCATATCCCATGGCTCATTTCCAAAGGGAAAAAAAAAAATCCCCTTTCTAGTTCAGCCATTTTCATATTGCTTGAGAAAATGTTTCTGGAGATATTTGGAAAATTCTGTCCCAATTAATTTAAAGCCAAGTCTAGTATATTAGAATATGCACAAGTATGTGTCATAGAGTCATTGAGCATGATAGCACAGAAACAGGCCCTTTGGTTTATCTAATCCATTAACCCACAGCTGGACTATATATAAACAAATACAATGAAAAGCCAAGTTAGTTCAGCATCACAACACATAACTGTTCCAACACGAACCTAACTACACCAGCTTCTGGGGTTTAGATGCTCTAACTCTCCAGAATATGGCTGGAACTGGGAGGCCTTGGTCACTTTGTACACCAATGGACTTTGAGGTGAACTAAAGGACGCCCTTGCCTTGGGGGAACTGGTTGAGGACTCAGAGGCTCTGATTGATCAGTCCATCTACCTGATAATCTCCTGGTGGAGAGAGAGTGTGACTCCCTCAAGAGGTCAAAGAGGGATACGCTGAGCCCGGCCTCAATGTCTCGCATTTCCACGTCCTGACCTTGGACAATGACCAGCTTGTCTCCTGCACAGGATTCTGTCAAGCTCATGTGAATTGGCTGCACAAGACTCTCTGCCGATGAGAGGTTCCGGCGTCGGAGTCGACGTTGCTGCTATGACTACGGGGAAGTAGGTCATCTGCAGGCTGTATGTCCAAAGCTGCAGCTGTTGGGAGAATTGTTAAGACCGTCTGGTGTCGGGAAGACTGTAATGGTAGCAGCCACTACTCCCAACCCCACAGATTTTTGTGTCAAACTGAAGGCAGAGATCTCCTGGGGTAAGAATCGATGAGAGGTGAATGCTGTATTTGGAATCTGGGGCAGCGGGAAATCTCCTGGACTTGGGGACCACCCATCAACTCAACGTGCCACTGCAGGTCTTGAGCCAGCCCAGGCCACAACTGTCCTGAATGACCATCCGCTTGCTTCCAGGCAAATCCAGCAGCAGAGATTGGTCTTGTAGATAAGGATAGAAGATCATATGGAGGACATTAGTTTCTATATCACTGAGTCTCCTCATATACCCCTGATCCTCGGGAACCCTAGGCTGTCACAGCATGACCCTTCTGTGAACTGGAAGGAAGGGAGAATCATTGCAAGGTTCAATCACTACAATAAGGTATGTTTTTGGCTTGGTGTTCCAACCCCTAATCTCTCCTGAGACCAGCCACCGAAGAGGGGACAGACTTCTGTTCAGGGTCACCTGAAGCCTTCAGGAAACCCCATCCTGCCTTCAAGGGCAGACAGGCTGGCTCCAACCAACAGGCCCCTGCGAGTCCCGACTCTGTCCAGTCAGGAGTGCGCTGGAACTAGTTCAGGAGCAAGGCAAGGAGGCTCTCAAGCAGTCTGCAATTCTAACAGCTCAGCTAAAGTGCTCCAATTGCCAGGTCCCATCTAAGGGGAAGGCTCCAAAATGGAGATCGTTGAAGTCTAGTCCCAGGAGCACAAGGAGCATTTGCCATGCCTCGCTGCCGATGTCTGAGGATATAGATGAGGATTTGGACTTTGATTTGGCTTTTATTTTCATTAAAGACTCTTGTGAACCTATGGAGGTGACCCTAGGATTGGCTGAATCACCCCCACTACCTAAGGAGCCTCAGGAGTCATTCTTGGAAGAAGATTCCAACACGCACCTAACCACAACAGCTTCTTGGGGTTCAGACACCCTAACCCTCTGGAATATAGATAGCAGTCATTTTTCCTTTAAATATTCAGGCCACCCCAGTGAATTGGTGGCCATTTTCTGGCACCAGGATTTAATATTTAAAGAACACCTGAACAAAGGTTCATGCTGATCATCAGTTCAATTTTGGATTCTTGTCTAGCATCTTGTTTAGAACCCTCTCTTCATTTCAGTCTTGTATCGTGACTTGATTCTAGTCTCGGATACCCTAGCCCTTGGGTTCTAAACATCATTGCTAGGTCTCCCATCACAATAACATCAAATACACATCATTCACGAGAAAAACATAAATGAAGCATAAATTATACAAGGAATTCAGTCTACAAAAATTATATAGGTGCAATCTCTTCATTGTTGCCAGACTGTTATCATGAAAGCACTTTGATGCCTCCCATGAAGACATTTTCCTCCTCTATTTGACAGGAGTTCTGTGAGGCTCTCTTTCACTGTTTATACTCTGTTATCTTTGCTGCTACCCTGCTCCTTGACCACGTGCTCACTCAGACTCACTATGTGAGGTCCTATCATAAAATCCTTCTCCAAGTGCTACATTTTATCTTGAGCTGGAGTCAACCACTGCCTTGTGGAATGCTGTCTTTGTTGGCACCTCTTGCAGATAGAACCTGACGTTGAATGGACAAGGTGTTCTGCAGGTTGTAGAGTTCTGCAACACACATTAAAAAGGAAGAAGTAAAAAATAGTAACTGCTGGAAATCTCAGCAGTTTAGGCAGAGCCTGTAGGAAGTCAATGTCTCAAAGCTGTGAGTGTTCATTCCTTTGTTCCTTGGCATTGTCGGGTTTTTTGATTCTCATTGAAAACAAGGACTTACATTTATAAATATTTTTGATTACCTGCAGATGCTCCTAAACAATGATGCATTTTGAAGTATAATCATTGTTGGAATCTAGGAAACCCACATGGTCCAAATCTTCACAATTTACCTAAACTGAGCAGGAAGAGGACTTCCTAGAAACAGCAAGGAATGGTGTGATGCATTATCTTTAGATTTCGCTAAAGAGTATCTGCAGCTTGGAGATAATGGATGCTTTTTAAGAAATCACACCACCGATGATAGTAAACCAGGCATATATATTGGCCAAAAAGTAAAGAATGAACCACTACTTGCAATAGTATTTAATATAAAAAGAAAAACAGTAATATCAAATTGAAATCATCGGATAATGAATGGTAGTGTATGAGAGAGTGTCACACTGGAGTAAATTCTAATAAATTGTACTGTTATGCTGTGGGTGAGTTCAGAGTTGTGGAAGCTTGTAAACAGTTCCATTGCAGTTTTTAAGTGAATTATGAAGGGTTACTTTGTTTTTATGTGACTTTGAAATACTGCACTTTCTGCTACCATTGATCTTAAACAGTTTCCAACAGTGTTAAATGCAGTAAATGAAAGAAAGGAGCACAGAAAATGAAAGCTGTTGATGTCCAAGTTGAGATATAACCTTTTGAAAGAAAATGTAATGTAATTATCTATTCATTCATAGGAAATGTATTTAATTGCATTGAAAACCTCCTTTAAATTGTATTTCTAGCATTCATTTAACTTCAATTTTTAAGACACCCTGGCTGATTGTATTCATGATTGCAGTATAGTAATTATGCACACACTGTTATTTCCCAATGAGATATTTATTTCCTTAAACAGAAACAAATCCCCAAAGAATAAGATCAAACTTTGTAAGGAAAATTAAAAACAGCATTCATCAAAAAGAGAGATTACAGCCCTTGTTTGATCCGTGAGGCTCTGTGCATCATAACTGTTTAAATAATACCACACTTATTGGGAGAAGATAGTTCAACAAAGGCAAAAATCTTAGCTGAAATTGTTGTTGATGGATTGTTTTTGAGAATAAGTGTTACATTAATTTCTTGCCAACTTGATATCTGAAGTAATTCTTTCAACCTATTCCAAGTATAACAGATGTTGTTGAATATAATTTATAGTGGCCAACTTCTGCACAATGCATTCCCACAAGCAGTAATGGCGAGGGGCTCTGTCTTAGTGTTTGTGGTTAAGCAGTGATCAAGTCACCATGCACTAGTTAAGGCAACACAGTTGTTAGGTTTCTAATTTTGTGAAACTGCCACCCTCATGATTCAGTACATGTTCAGGCTGCACAGCTTCCCTCAGGATCATAAGACATAGGAGCAGAATTAGGCCATTCAGCCCATCGAGTTTGCTCCACCATTACATCATGGCTGATCCCGGATGCCACTCAACCCCATACACCTGCCTTCTCGCCATATTTCTTGATGCCCTGACCAGTCAGGAACCGATCAACTTCCACTTTAAATATACCCACAGACTTGGCCTCCACTGCCGCCTGTGGCAGAGCATCGCACAGATTCACTAATCTCTGGCTAAAAGAATTCCCCCCTACCTCTGTTCTAAAAGGTCACCCCTCAATTTTGAGACTGTACCCTCTAGTTCTAGATACCCCCACCAGAGGAAACACATCCACCTTATCTAATTCTTTCAACAGCCAGTAGGTTTCAATGACAGCCCCTGCATTCTTCTAAATTCCAGTGAGTACAGGACCGAAGCCACCAAACGACTCTCAGATGTTAAACCATCATTCCTGGAATCATCCTCCTGTACATCCTCTGGACTCTCTCCAATGACAACACATCCTTTCTGAGATATTGGGGACAACACCGTTGACAATACTCCAAGTGTGGCCTGACAAGTGTCTTATAAAGCTGTGGCATTATCTCTTTGCTTTTACATTCTATTCCCCTTAAAATAATGCCTGATCGAGGACAACAGTTCATATCCTGTTTTTGGAAGGTTTTCTTACCTCCTTTGAGAGCCACAACCAGCCTTTCATCAGTTTTCCGAGCCAAATCTAACAGCCAGACTGAGTGAATCAGGAGCTGGAGACCACCCTGTGCTGCCTTGTCTTTTCCCATCCCATGACCTGGATCTTCCAACTAGTTTGGGTAGAGATTGCCTATAATACCTCCAGTCGTCCTCCACTGGCATGTCCCCCTTTGAATACCAAAAGGGATTCCAGCCACCACTCTTCCCTGACCAAGAGATTGACCTGTGAGACACTTTTGTTTCTGGGTTTGCAGCAGAGTAACCCAGGACCTTAGAGCCAATAGTTGGTCCAACACTACAAGCATACGTGGATACAGGACAGGGCTTCTCCACTGTGTACCCAGAAACAATATGCTTGGTAAGCGTGATCAGCTCTGCAAACAGGTGATACCTCTCAAGCCAGGGGAAAAAGTCGGGGTGGAATCTAGATATCTTCCATTCAGATTAGAGAGCCACAAGGTGGGCCCATGAGATGTGGGACCAGTAATAGTGAAGAAGGCTATTAACAGGGCCTCCTATAGGCTGTGCCTATTACCATTCATTGTGGTGATATCATGTGTCACGTGATAGAGTTCGGAGCATGCGCAGAACTGACAGAATGATCGAGAAGCTTATACATTAGATGTGGTTGCTGTTTGCTGTTGTAAATAAAAGTTCTAGTTATGTTCTTCCAGAATATGTGTCTTTATGAGTACCCCACGGTACATATAAAGAACACAACATGGTGTCAGAAGTTGGTCTGGAAGAATAATTTGTTTCGCTAACAGAGGAGAAGCGAAGATAATCGAAAAAGAGCGCAAACCTTTTTGTTGTTTCCTAACAGCTTTAAAAATGGAAGTTTTGCAACCCCTATCGACGCTTCAGCTGACTGGAAATGTAGCTGAAAACTGGAAAAGATTTAAACAGCGTTTTGAAATTTATTTATCGGCTATCGGAGCAGATAATAAAACGGAGAAAACAAAAAAGCTGCAATTCTACTCCACGTGATTGGAGACAACGCATTTGAGGTATATAACCATTTTACTTTTGAGAATGGAGATAATTTGAATCTAAAAGCGATAATTGACAAGTTTGAAGCCTGTTGTATACCAAAGTGCAATATGACGTATGAACGGTACAAATTCTTCACATGCAAGCAGAAAGCTGGTCAAACGATTGATCAATTTGTTACGGAATTGAGAAACCACAGTAAAACTTGTGAGTCTGCAGGACTGACAGACTCTCTCATTAAAGACAGAATTGTTTGCGGCATTCTGGATAATGCTCTGAGAGAAAGACTCTTGAGAGAACCAGGAGTGGATTTGGAAAAAGCTTTGATTCTTTGCAAAGCTTCAGAAACCTTAAAGTCACAGGCTAAAGAGCTTTTTTATTGAGAACTGCAGCGTACATGCTGTGAATAACTGTGTACATGTTAGAAAAAATAATGAAGCGACTACAAAACTGACAGGGAGCAAGACGTCATTTGAAAGAAAAAGACTTTGTGATCTCTGTGGGCAGGAGCACCAACCTAAAAAGTGTCCAGCATATCGGAAAACGTGCACCACCTGCGGTAAGAGTAATCATTGTTCACGCTGTTGCTGAAGTAGAAAGAAAATAAAACAAGTGGAAAAGCAATGGCAGGAGGAGGTTGCTTCAATACAAGTGATAATGAAAGAGACACTGAGAGAATATGAGATTCGGTTTCATCACCATCTAGAGCAAGAACGTGCACAGTGGGCACAGTATAAGGAAGCAGTAGAACGTGAATTGACTGATCTAAGGAGACCTTTGTCTGAAGGACAAGGAGATAAAATGAGGATACAAGACACAATGAACACATGGACACAGAAAGCTACAGTACTTGAAGAAGTACAACCCAGATCATACATGGTCCAAACAGAGGAGGGAGCAGTGTTAAGAAGAAATCGCAAAGACCTCAAGAAAGAGCCAACTTTGGAGTTTCAGTTAACTGATGCAGACCAGACAAAACATGAAAATAATAACGAAACACAAGAACTGTCTGAACAACTTAGAAGGTCTACTCGTGTTCGTAAGCCCCCAGAGAGACTGATAATCATGTTAAATTATGCATTTGTTTTGATTAATGTTGCTAATTGTTCTTTTTAAGGAACGGGTGATATCATGTGTCACGTGATAGAGTTCGGAGCATGCGCAGAACTGACAGAATGATCGAGAAGCTTGTATGTTAGCCATGGTTGCTGTTTGCTGTTGTAGTTATGTTCTTCCAGATTATGTGTCTTTATGAGTAACCCACGGTACGTATAAAGAACACAACATCCATTAAAGTTGATCCAGTGTTCCATGTTTCCCACCTCAAGCCAGTGACTTCCTCTCCAACCCCTCGAGCCCCACTTCTCCCTGCCAGATGAGTCTCTAGTCTATACCGTGCAGTGCATCCTGAATGCAGGGCAGTGTCCAGTACCTTGTTTACTTGGAGAGGTACAGCCTCAAGGAACATTCAAGGTTCCCACATGACACAATGCCACAGAGGCTGGACTCTCACTGATGGACAGCTGAAAGAAGATAGCAATCACTCACATGAGATTGCACACATTCCAGCCAATTAGGGTTTCTCTGTAATTGTATTTAACTCTCTTCCTTTTGTTTCAGTCTTGTTAAGTCTTGATCGAAGCACAGCAAAGAAGATAAGTGATTTTGGTAGAGGAGTGGTATTAATTTAGTTCTAGGTTATTGCTTTTGAGCTGCAGTTATGGTGTTTGTTTTTAGTTTGAGAATTATTAGTTAATGGTCCCATTGGTCTACCATTTATTATTTTCCTTTGTTCTATACAGTTCTTACTAAAACTCAGTAAACTGTTCATTCTGTCCTGTGTCTCCCCGTCTGCACTTGGGCTATCTCTGAACTCCACTCAGTAGCACCTGTACAGAGTGAAACTCTGAATTAACTTTATATACTTTACGTCAGTGCATCACAAAACATTAAATTTAAAGTTGGGTGCTGGAGGCAGCAACATATTCAGATAAATAATTAAATGCTGTTCCTTGAATTCGTATTGGTCTTGATTAACATCGTTTAGATTTTCAATTTGTTCCTTAAATTTCTCTAAGTGGAGTGAAGCAGTCCTTTGAAATACAACGTTTCTAGATACCTTATAATCTGGTGGGAACATTACAATGACCAGATCCCTACTCCAACCTTTTCCTGCACTTGGAATGTTCGGTGCAGATTTGGTCATCCTGCAGTTGGAAAATGCCACTGAGCTGTAAAGTGTACAAAGACTTATGAGAATGTTTCCAGGAATCAAGAGATTGAATTACAGAGAGGGAAGTTGAGCAGGCTGGGACGTTATTAATTGGAGCATGGGAGCTTGAGAGATGACTTTGTAGACATCTATAATTTCATAAGGGGTAATGATAGGATGAATGCCTTTTTTCTCAGATGTGGAAATCAAGAACTAGAGGGCATACACTTCAAGGTGAGAGCAGAGAGGCTTACAGGAACCTGAAAGGCAACATTTTTACAAAATTAATGGAACAAGCTGTCTGAGGAAGTGTCATGTAAATGGATAGGACAGGTTTACAGGGATATGGTTCAAACATAGGCAAATGGGATTAGTTTAGATGGAAAATTGATTAGCATGGGCCGAAGAGCTGATTTCAGTGTGGAGTTACTCTGTGACTTTTGGTAAAGTTTTGGTGCAAAACTAAAGAGAAACACACCCACTTACATGAAAACCAATTCCTTTCTGGCAATGCAAAATGAATTCAGTGAACACCTAAAGAGAATGAATCTCAAATCTGAACAATGTAAGTGTGGGTATGGGTGGAAAGTCAGGAGAGCTTAGTTTTTCAGGCTGTAAAAGCTGTAATTATTTTCAAAAATGGTTGAAAAAAGGTAAAATTGAACTTTTTTAAAAACACAAATACAATTTCTATTCTTTTGTATTACGTGCTTTGTCTCTAATTCCTTCTGCAGACATTAGTGTATCAGTTCCTTCAATAATCCTGACCCAGGACTTGGGGGGGAGGGTTATTTCCCAGCAATGCAATTGGCTACTGAGCAAACTGAGCAGTGACCTGACATAAACACAGTTTATCAGACCTTGCACACTTAAACACAGGTAATCAGGAACAGATCCCACATGTGCCGATTTTGCTTGTGTCTCCCAGATAATCATGAACACCAGATAACTGATAGTTTCCAATGGCGTGAATAATTTCCATTGTACTCTGAGTGTCCTCCACTTCCATGTGTCAGTGGTCAGTGACTGAGAATCAATCACTGACAGCTTCAGCTATAATAAGTGTAAAGTGATGCAAAGGAAGTAAATTTAACTTGTTGGAGTCTGACCCAAAATTTAAGTATAGAACATACCCTCAGGGGTCACTTTATTAGGTAGAAGGGTGGATCCCGGTGTGGTCTTTTGCTGCTGTAGCCCATCTACTTTGAAGTTCGATGTGTTATGCATTCAGAGATGCTCTTCTGCGTACCACTTTTGTAACGCGTGGTTATTTGAGTTACTGCCGCCTTCTTGTCAGTCCGAACCAATCTGGCTATTCTTCTCTGACCTCCCCCATTATCAAAGTATTTTCGCCCACAGAGCTGCTGCCCAATGGATCTTCTGTTTTTCACACCATTCTCTGTAAAATTTAGAGATTGTTGCATGTGAAAATCCCAGGAGATCAGTGTTTTCTGAGATACTGAAACCATCCTGTCTGGCACCAATATTCATTCCACATTCAAAGTCACTTAGATCACATTTCTTACCCATTCTAATATTTGGGTTGAACAACAACTGAACCTCTTGACTATGTCTGAATGCTTTTATGCACTGAGATTCTGCCATAAAATTGACTGATTACATACTGATGAATCCTAAGAACTTTCTACAGGGACACAATTGAGGGCATCCTGATTGGCTGCATCACTACCTGGTATGGGAACTGTACTTCCCTCAATTGCAGGACTCTGCAGAGAGTGGTGCGGACAGCCCAGCATATCTATAGATATGAATTTCCCACTATTCAGGACATTTACAAAGACAAGTGTGTAAAAGAGGCCCGAAGGATCATTGGCGACCCGAGTCACCCAACCACAAACTGTTCAGCTGCTACCATCTGTGAAATGGTACCACAACATAAAAGCCAGAACCAACAGGCTTCGGGACAGCTTCTTCCACCAGGCCATCAGACTGCTTAATTCATGCTGACACGACTAAATTTCTGTTATATTGACTGTCCTGTTGTACATACTATTTATTATAAATTACGATAAATTGCACATTGCACGTTTAAATTGAGATGCAACATAAAGATTTTTACTCCTCATGTATATGGAGGATGTAAGTAATAACGGAAAATTCAGTTCAATACTGTATACTGTACTCTACCATAAACGCTGCCTGGGCAGGGCAAAAAGCGTTATCAAAGATGCACATCATCCTAACCATGGACTTTTTACTCTCCTCCCCACCAGTATGCGCTGCAGGAGCCTCCGCTCCCGCACCAGCAGGCACAGGAAGAGCTTCTTCCCTGAGGCTGTGACCCTGCTGAACCTCACATCACAGCGCTAAGCAGTATTGCACCCATATTGTACTGTCTCAGTACTTATATATTTCTGTGCTGTAGCACTTACTTCTTATTCGCAGTTATTTTGTAAATAACACTATTCTTTGCATTTCTGGTCAGATGCTAACTACATTTTATTGGCTTTGTATCTGAACTCGGCACAATGACAATAAAGTTGAATCTAATCTAATCTAATTTGTATTAACGAGGTGAACAGTTGTTCCTAATAAAGTGGCCATAGAACTGTACAACAGAGGAACAGGTCCTTTAGCCTACAATGTTTCTGTTGAGCACGATGCCAAGTAAAACTAATTCTCTTCTCTTGCATGTGATTCATATTCTTCTATTATGATGCAATTTTTGCAATGCCCATATTGTCAAATAGGAAGAAAATATGCCATCTCCCCATAGCCTAATTTTTTTAGCTGTCTGGTTTTCAGGTAGAATGTAGAAATGGGAGTAAGAACAAGGATTTCCCTTCCTTCATTGCATTAATGTGTTTGTTCGGATCCAAAGTCCATCCAATCAGATTGGTTGCTCGGCCCTTCATATCCAAGCAAGTGAAAAAAAAACTCTTTTGATCTCAGTTGTAAAATAAATATCTCCAAAACTGCTGTAATAATTACTAACAACATTTGGGTTAACTTACATGGTAAGGGCTGCTGTGCATGCGTTTTGTTTTATAACACAACAGTTCAAAGGTTCATTTATTACCAAAGTGTAAAACTCTGCAGTACTTCAATCTCCAGGTAACCATGAAACCAAAAAAGAGAAGAAAGGCAGCACAATCATCAATCCCCAGATCTCAGCTTTTCAAAGAAAAAAAACAGAACAACCACAGAACAGGAACATCAGCCCCCCAATCCCCACTTGTGCACAAAAGAAACAAACAAAATAGATTAGGCACATCAACTCTCCCCAAGTCCCTCTTCCCACACAAAATAAAAACAAAGAAAATGGATCAAGCACTTCAACCCCCAAAACCCACTTCCCACGCAATAAAAGACAATATCAGGCGAAAAAAAAACAAAGCATATAAAAGCTATAAGACTGAAAAAGTATCAAAAATATTAAACTAATTAAAAAGAAAAGAACAGAGCTTAGAGAGGCAAGTTTTAGTTTGTCTTTACTTCAACCAATATGTGACATATCACATGTTAGCAACGTGTCATCCGTATGCATTTCACTTATTTTTACATATAACTTTTAATGGACTATTTAACTGAATAAGAATGCTTAATCAAATGATATATTTGCAATATTACTCAAATACTACTGACATATTAAATATACAACACTCCTCTTTGCTGAGCTATAAACTCCAACTCAATAGAGAACACATCACAACTATATACACAGTATAATACAAAAATGAAGAAATACTGAAATGGCAAAATAGTACAACCATTGCTGACAAAGGAAGTCAAAGATAACGTAAAAGCAAAAGAGAGGACATACAACAAAGCAAAAATTAAGGGGAAGATAGAGGTTTGGGAAGCTTTTAAAAACCTACAGGGAGCAACTAAAAGAGTCATTAGAAAGGAAAAGATGAAATATGAAAACATCTAGCAAAGAATATCCAAGTGGATTGTAAAAGCTTTCTCAAGCATGTAAAAAATAAAAGAGATGTGAGAGTGGATATAGGATTGCTAGAAAATGAGGATGGAGAAATAATAACAGGAAACAAGGAGATGGCAGATGAATTAAATGAGTATTTTGCATCAGTCTTCACTGTGGAAGACACTAGCTGTGCACCAGAAGTTGAAGGGTGTGAGCGATAAGAAGCGAGTGCAGTTACTGTTGCAAGTTAGAAGGTGCTCAAAAAGCTGAACGACCTAAGGGTATATAAGTCACCAAGACCAAATGAATTGAACCCAAGGGTTCTAAAAGAGGTAGTGGTAGAGATTGTGGAGACATTAGTAATGATCATTCAAAGACTCTGGTCTCTGGGATGGTACCAGAAGACTAGAAAATTGCAAATGTCACTCCACTCTTTAAGAAAGGAGGAAGGCAACAGAAAGGAAATTATAGATCAGTTAGCCTGACCTCAGTGGTTGGAAAGATGTTGAAATCAATTGTTAAGGATGAGGTTACGAAGTACTTGGTGATACAGGATAAGATAGGACAAAATCAGCATGGTTTCCTTAAGGGAAAATGTTACCTGATGAGCCTGTTGGAATTCATTGAAGAGGTTACAAGTAGGATAGGTAAAAGGGATGTAGTGGATGCTCTATATCTGGGCTTTTAGAAGACCTTTGACAAGGTGCCACACATGAGGATGCGTACAAAGTTAAGAGCCCATGGTATTACAGGAATGCTACTGACATGGTTAGAGTATTGGTTGGTTGGTAGGAGGCAGTGAGTGGGATAAAATGATTCTTGTCTGGTTGGCTGCCAGTAAGTAGTGCTGTTCCGAAAGGGTTGGTGTTGGGATCGTTTCTTTTTATACTGTATATCAATGTTTTAGATGATGGAATAGATGGCTTTGTTGCCGAATTTGCAGATGATACGAAGATTGGTGGAGAGGCAGGTGGTGTTGAGGAAACAGGTAGACTGCAGAAAGACTTAGATAGATTATGAGACTGGGCAAAAACGTGGAAAATCGAATATAATATTGGAAAATGCATGGTCATGTAGTTTGGCAGTAGAAATAAATATGCAGACTATTTTCTAAATGGGAAGAAAATCCAAAAATTATAGATGAAAAGGGACTTGGGAGTGCTTGTGCAGAACATCCTAAAGGTGAACTTACAAGTAGAGTTGGTGATGAGGAAGGCAAATACAATGTTGGCATTCATTTCAAGTGGTTTAGAGTACAAGAGCAGGGATGTGTTGCTGAGGCTTTATAAGGTGCTGGTGAGGTCTCACCTTGACTATCGTGTACAGTTTTGGGCTCGTCATCTAAGAAAAGTTGCAGGCATTGGACAGGGTTCAAAGGAGGTTCACAAGGATGATTCCGGGAATGAAGGGGTTATAACATGAGGAATGTTTGATAGTTCTGGGTCTATACTGACTGCAATTTAGAGAGATGAAGGGTGATCTCATTGAAACCTTTCGAATGTTGAAAGGCCTAGACAGAGTAGAAGTGGAAAGGATATTTCCCATGGTAGGGGAGTCTAGGACAAAAGGTCACAGCTTCAGGATAGAGGAGCATCCATTTAAAACAGAGATGTGGAAAAAACTTCTTTAACCAGAGATGACGAATTTGTGGAATTCATTACCATAGGCAGCTGTGAAGGCCAAGTTGCTGGATGTATTTAAGACAGAGCTTGATAGGTTCTTGATTGGGCACAGCATCAAAGGGTATGGGGAGAAGACCGAGCAGTGGGGCTGAGGTGAGGAAAAAAGGATCAGCTATGATTGGATGGCAGAGCAGACCCCATGGGCCAAGTGGCCTAGTTCTGCTCCTATGGTCTTTCATTCTTATAATATATAATACAACTACTATATATACACAAATACAGCATAGTAAACTTTAAATTGTCCTATTCAGGCCTACGAACTTAATTGCTTTGGTAGATTTCTTACTCTGTGGGATAACTTCCTTCTGAAAACAATCTCAGGTGCCTCCTCTGTGGTGATTGTAGGAGATGGCTCTGAGACTGCAGGAATTGTCTCTGACATCACCTTTCTTCTCTATCAATTAACTCTGTTCTCATCAACTGATCGATTTGTCATTTCCAGATCACATCAGACACAATCTCCACTATGTAGCAGCATGCTCCTGTTCTCTCCTTAATCTTCCTGGGTAACCACTCCTGCTTGTCCAGGAGCGAATCATTGAACATCCTTATTTGAAATGCTTTCAATTTCTCTCAGCTTTTCATCCTCAATATTCCTACTTAGATTAATTTTGAGGAGGTCCAACCGTGAATGCAATGAACTGACAAGGAACAGTATAGCTGGTGTGTTATTGGTTGTGGTGGGTGCTAATTTGTGATAAACAAGAAGGAAATTGGAGAGCTTCTTGCAGTGCATTCAATAGATGCTGGACAGTATTTTCCACCAAGCCATTTATAGCTCTGTGGTACAGTACAGATGTAATATTTTTAGGAATGTCTGAACTGTTCCACATCAATCTGTGGTCCATTGTCATTGGCTAAGTGTTCTGGAACACCAGTCCTTGGATGGGCTTTGTAAATCTTGGGTGAGACATTTTCATTTAGCACTATTTTACCCTTGATATGTTTCAGTTTTCCAGTGCTATCCTTGCTATCCTGCTGTGGCCTCATCCATTATCTTTCCTAATTTTCTTTCAGTTGATGACATTACAGGAGATTTGGCATGCAAACTGTAGATGAATCTCCAATCAAGTTGTAGTTGTCTCAGCAAATCACGACCCCACAATGCTGGCCCTCCTGTTTTTACCACATACAAGCCCAATGTAGCATGTTATTTGTTGTATTTCACCGTTACAAATGCCATTCCCACAGGAATTATCTTTTCTCAGGTATACGTTTTTAGGTAGATAACTGCAGGTTTCAGTTCAGTATCTTTGAAATGTTGTTCAAACTCATTTTGCAGATTGACTGAAACAGCTGGATCAGTGTCCAATTCATTTTAATTAATTTGTCATTCACTTCCGGTTTGAGCCACATGACTGGTCTCTTGTTAGCTTTCACATTATAAATATCAAAACTACCCAGTCTTGAGTGACTCTCATCATTATCAGATTTTTCATCAACAGCACAGTGCTCTTTTTAAAACTGTAACTTCAGTTTTTAACTTTATTTCTTTCTTGTCAGTTGATCTTGTTTTTTTGTTTTGTATGACAACATGCTCTCTGTATGTGTCTTACTTTGTTTCATTGTATGTGAACCTCTGCCACAATGGTAAAGTAATTTGTTCTGCCAGGCTGGTTTCTCTTTAAATATTGTAATTTTGTTCACATTCACTTTCATTCCTGACTGCTGTTTCCATTGATACAGCTATTTCAACAGCACTTTTAAATGTAAGCTGTGCTTCATTTAGGAGTCTTCTCTGAATGTTTTCTTGTAAAATTCCACAAACTGACCAATCTCTCAATGCATCATTAAGCCTATAATTTAACTGACAATCCTTGAACAATTTATTCAATTCAGCTATGAAAGCTGAAATGGACTCCCTTTTTTTCATTCTGCTTATGAAACGTAAGTGTTCTGCAACCAACAATGGTATGGTTCTAAATATTCCTGCATTACTTTCATGATATCAGCAAAGCTCTTTTCAGCTGGTTTGGTTGGAGCAGTTAAACTTCAAAGCAAAAGGTATGCCTTTAGATTCAATGCAGTCAGAAAATTGGCTCTCACTTCTCTTTGGTTGTTGTATTTGCTCAGTGAATACTGCTCAATTCACTCAGTATACAAAATCCAGTTATCTGTTATGTAACGGAATGCATCAATATTTCTGACATAACCAGCCATTTCTACATTTTTATGACTATTATCACCCAGTACTCTTTGTTTATGAATCCATGAACTCTTGCATTTTCTGTCTTTTTTTAAACTCGAACATCTTGCTGCACTTTCACAAGGTGGTAGTCATCTCAGGTTTGTTTGAAAAATACTTTGTTACTACTGTTCTGTTTTGTAACTCAAAAACATTGAACTAATTAAAAAAAACAAGACAGCTGAGAGATGGGAGTCTTAGTTTATGTTTACTTTAAGCGAGATAAACGCATGTCACATAAAAGCGTCATGACATACGCAATTCATTATTTTTAAGTATAATCTGTAATGAATTATTTAAGTGAAGAACAATGTTTAATCAAACAATATATTTACAATATTACTCAAATACTACAGTAATTTAAATGCAGAGCACCCACAAGCACAGAAATCATAAAATACCCACCTGAATTGGACAATTCTTTTATTAGCATAATGAAAATGTTATCTTGTGAAGTTATTATCTGTACGATAGATATCACTATTCAAAATTAAGTCATTATTTAAGGCTGAGGTAGCACAATGCTAAGTGCTCATTTCACCCATACAATACAGCTCAGAAAACTGACTTGCATTGCTTTTCTCCTTCAAGTTTTAATTACTTCTGAAAGTTCCAAAACATACCTTTTTGTTTTCTTTGCTTTAATCCAATAGTGTTTTCATTCTGCTTCTCTCTCTGAACTGAATTGATCAAAGTTAAAATTGTTTGGTTTCATCTTATGCTGTTCATTTTCCATGCCTTTATTGTGATTAGTTTGTTATATGCCTGAAGCCCTGGTAGAGGCAAGTATTACTGATAAATTTTAGGGATTTAGGGAGCACTGGTTGATCCAGTGTCCATTGTTCTTTTGTGTGGAGGAGTATTCTGGTCTTCCACCAACCTTTGAATGAGGTGTTTTCTGGTTTCTCTCTTCAATGGCCTGGCTCTTATTGCATCCTACTCCCACCGATGAAACACAATTCCCAATAACTAATCTATCAATTCTCCAAAGTTTAACAAGTTTAAATTCAATTAATTTCCTTTAATGCTGCAAGGAAAACCATTCTGGTCTACACAATCTCTCCTCACAATCTAACACACGGTTATACTCTGGGGAAGTAGTTTAAAATAAGTATATCACTTTGGATACTGTTGTGAGGGATGAACTCCCAAGGGAAGGCCACAGAGACCGGGTTACTTGGCACTAAGCAGAAAGGAAAGAGGGAGCAGTGGGGAGCGGTAGTAATAGGGAATTCAATAGTCAGAGGAACAGACAGGAGATTCTGTGGACATGAATGGGACACCCGGATGGTGCGTTGCCTCCCAGGGTGACTTGGATCGCATCCACAGCATTTTGGAGAAAGAGGGAGAGCATAAGAACATAAGAAATAGGAGCAGGAGTAGGCCATCTGGCCCATCAAGCCTGCTCCGCCATTCAATAAGATCATGGCTGATCTGGCCATGGACTCATCTCCAACTACCTACTTTTTCCCCATAATCTTCAATTCCCCTACTATGCAAACATCTATCCAACTTTGTCTTAAATATATTTACTGAGTTAGCCTCCACTGCTTCATTGGTCAGAGAATTCCAGAAATTCACAACACTCTGGGAAAAGCGGCTCCTCCCTATCTCCTAAATCTACTCCCCTGAATCTTGAGGCTATGTTCCTTAGTTCTAGTCTCACCTACCAGTGGAAACAACTTTTCTGCCTCTATCTTATCTATCCTTTTTTTAAAATTTTATATGTTCCTATAAGCTCTTCTCCCATTCATCTGCATTCCAGCGAGTACAGTCCCAGGTGACTCAATCTCTCCTCATAGTCTAACCTCCTCACCTCTGGAATCAGCCTGGTGAACCTTCCCTGCACTGCTTCCAAATCCAGAATATCAAGTAAGCAGACCAGAACTCCATGGAGTACTCCAGATGCGGCCTCATTAGTACCCTGTACATTTGCAGCATAACCTCCCTGCTCTTAAATTCAATCCCTCTAGCAATGAAGGCTAACATTCCATTTGCATTCTTGATAGCCTGCTGCACCTGTAAACCAACCTTTTGGGATTCATGCACAAGCATTCCCAAGTCCCTCTACACAGTATTTACCACTTATATAATGATCTGCTCTTTCATTTTTCCTTCCAAAGTGGATGACCTAGCATTTACCAATATTGTACTCCAGCTGCCAGACGCTTGCCCACTCAATTTACCTATCTATATCTCTCTGCAGACTATCCGTATCTTCTGCACAATTTGAATTCCCAGTCAATTTAGTATCAGTGAACTTAGATACACTGCACTCTGTCCCGTCTTCCAGATCATTAATGTATATTGTGAACTGTTGCAGGCCCAGCACCGACACGTGTGGCACACTGCCCAACACTAATTGCTAACCAGAGTAATACCCATGTATCCCAACTCTCTGCTTTCTATCAGTTAACCAATCCTCTGTCCATGCTAATACATCAACCCCAGTTCTATGCATCCTTATCTATGGATATGTATTTTATGTGGCACCTTATCGAACACCTTCTGGAAATCCAAGTAAATAACGTCCATCTGTTCCCCTCTCTCCACTGCACTTGTTATATCCTCAAAGAACTCCAGTAAGTTTGTCAAACAAGATGTGCCTTTCCTGAATCTATGCTGCTTTTGCCTGATGGATCCATTTCTTTCCAGTTGCCTCACTATTTCTTCTTTAATGATAGCTTCAAGCATTTTCCCAACTACAGATGTTAAACTAACTGGCCTATAGTTACCTGCCTTTTGCCTACATCCTTTTTTGAACAGTGTGTGATATTCACTGTCTTCCAATTCGCTGGGACCTGCCCAGAGATCCAGAGAATTTTGGTAAATTATCACCAAAGCCTCTACTATAACTTCTGTCATTTATTTCAGTACCCTGGGATGGATTCCATCAGAGGACTTCACACCGTTACAAAACATGCCATAGCATCATATAATTTGGTGCTCATCTGGTGATTCTCAACCTACAAGTAAGAATGGAAACAGAGACAACCAGTAAATTTCAGATCATGTGGATGTAAGTATCTTTGTGGTCTGGTCACAGGTTAAAACTCGTTGCTGTCACTGGGCAGGAGGATATGAGAATGTGATGTCACATAAGGGACGCATCTCATAGTTGAACCATCTTTCAATCTGCCAGATCTGCCCAGAATTCAGAGGATTTGGTAAATTATCACCAACACCTCTTCTATAACTTCCGTCATTTCTTTCAGTTCTCTGGAAATCATTCCATCAGGACCAGGGGATATATCTATCTGCAGGCCCACAGAGCAGCCAGATGTCTTGGTACATATTGGTACTAATGAAGTAGGAAAGAAAAGCAAAAAGATCCTGAAAAGAATTTCAAGAGCTAGGTCGAAAGCTGAGAAACAAGACCTCACAGTCAGTAATTTCTGGATTGGTGCCTGTGCCACACACCAGAGAGGGTAGAAACAGTATGATTTCTTAAATTAATGTATGCCTGAGAAGCAGGGGACAGGGCTTCAGGTTCTTGGATCATTGGGATCTCTTCCAGGGGAGGGATGAGCTATTCGAAAGTGATGGGTTACACCCGAACCTGCCTGAGCAGAATCTCACAGGCAGGTTTGTTAGAGCTGTGGGGAGAGTTTAAACTAAATTGACAGAAGGATGGGAATTGGAGTGAAGGATCTCAAGATAGGATGGATGGTGAAAAAGCAAAGATAGCTTGCAAATTTAGGTCTGACACACCAGAGGAAATTACAGTGGTATAAAGGAGGAGTTGATCAAAGTAAATTGGAAGGAGATGCTGGCAGGGATGGCAGCAGAGCAGCAATGGGGAGAGTCTCTAGGGAAAATGAGGACGTTGTAGGATAGATGTATTCCAGAAACAAAGAAATACTGAAATGGCAAATTGGTACAACTCTGTCTGATAAGGGAAGTCAAAGCTAATGTAAAAGCAAAAGTAAGGACATACAACAAAGCAAGAATAAGTGTTAAGACAGTGGATTGGAAAGCTTTTAAAACCCTACAGAGAGCAACCAGAAGGATCATTAGGAGGGAAAGGATGAAATATGAAAGCAAGCTAGCAAACAATATCAAAGTTTAGTAAAAGCTTTTCCAAGTATGTAAAAAATAAAAGAGAGATTAGAGTGGATATGGGGCTGCTAGAAAAAGAAGCCAGAGAAATAATAGTGGAGGCCAAGGAGATAAGTATTTTGCATCAATTTTCACTGTGGAAGACACTAGCAGTATACCAGGTGTTGACGGGTGTGAGGGAAGAGAAGTGAGTGCAGTTACTATTTCAAGAGAGAAGGTGCTCACAAAGCTGAAAGACCTAAGGTTACATAAGTCCGAGACGTCGACCGATCTTTTCCACTGATGCTGCCCAACCTGCTGATTTCCTCCAGCGTGTTGTGAGTGTTCTTTTCCTGCTGCTTACCTCATCTCATTATTGGTCATCTCTGATTTGCATCTCTTACATCACTCATTTCTTTTTGCAAATATCTCTCCAATTCTCTTTCACATTGTTGTGTCAGCCCTTTTTGTCATTCAGTCTCTTACGCACTTTGCATATCACAGACTTTTCCCTGCACTTCATAATCTTTTTTTGCATCTCAAAAAAAAGCTTAGGTGATTAATCTAATAAAACACAAGTGCTGGCTGAAATAGATTAGAGGTAATTATCACACAGCTCTTTGAGGCAACTTATCCAAGAACTTGCCCATACTAAACCAATTTAGACCATAAAATATAGAGCAGGATGAAGAGAGAAAAAGAAGCCAGGACCAGGAGAGGAGCAAGGTTCGAAGTAAATCCCAGAACTGTCAGAATCATTTTGTTGCATTCTCAGAGACAACTCCTACAACCACCATGGAGGAGGCTCAGAACCTGAGTTGTTTCACAGCCACAAGTCTCACCTGCCAAGCAGAACAATCCCATTTGTCAGGAAAGACATTATCCCACAAGAGTAAGAAAGCCTCCACAGCGATTAAATCTTTTGGCCAGAATGGGGCAATTTAAAATTTACTATGCTGTGAATGTCTATATAGTAGTAGTATTACATAGTATACCGTGTACATAGTTGAGATGCATTCTCCATTGAGATGGATTTTATAGCTAAGCAGGGAGGAATTTTGTGTATTTAATATTTCAGTAATATTTGAGTAAGAACGTGTATATATTGTTTGAGTAAGCATTTATTATTTGTTTAAATAATTCATATGTCAATTACATGAATGGCATAATTCATCAAGCCTCCATGTGATATGTGTGCATGCCTCACCTAAAGAAAGCTCAAAGTTAGACTCACTTTTCCAACTCCCGTTTCTTTCTTCTAATTAATTTAACATTTGGGATTTACAAAACAAGGAAGAATTTCTTCAGCCAGATTGTATTGAACCTATGAAATTTCTTTTGTCAGAGGGTTGTGGAGATCTGGGGTTATTTAAGGCAGAGATGAATAGGTTCTTGATTGTTAAGGAGACAAAAGGTTATAAGGATAAGGCAGGAGAATGGGGTTGAAAATAAACAGCCATGACTGAATGGCAGAACAGACTCAATGGGGCGAATGGCCTAATCCTGATCCTAAACATATTTTCAGATCTCTTTTAAACCTATTACTCATCACCTTAAATGTATACTGTAGTAACTTCTACTTTGAAAAAGGCACACTCGGCAGCTTCATGCCCAAGAAACAAGTTTATCTCGAACTTCAAAACCGTTACGTATATACAGAGCAACACACATAAAAATTGCTGGTGAACGCAGCAGGCCAGGCAGCATCTGTAGGAAGAGGTACAGTCGACGTCTCGGCCCGAAATGTCCACTGTACCTCTTCCTATAGATGCTGCCTGGCCTGCTGAGTTCACCAGCAATTTTTATGTATGTTGCTTGAAATTCCAGCATCTGCAGATTTCCTCGTGTTTGCGGAAGTATATACAGAGGCTTTTTACAACCCGTACAGCATGGTAGGGACACTATATACAAAGCCCACTGGAAGCAAAAAGGAACAGAAGTAAAACCCCACATTATCCTAATTAGTATTAACTTACTTTTAATAATGCTCACATTACAACACTTCTCCCCCTTTAAAATCCAACATCCCCAAACGTAAAAAACTAAGAAATTAAAACAGTGGTGTTATTAACTTGCGTACCCTTGTAAACTTATAGTAGTATCTCAGCAACAGTTTATCAGTACAAAACATCTGGAAAATGTGACAGATTCAACAGTCAATCTAACAACAACAAAAAGAACTGTCCCGTCAAAGATTCAGTCTCTCAGGAGGTTAACGAGTGCGCTGTGATCTGCACATCACCCCCGGTGACCCAGCAGGCAGGGTGTTTTGGGTGGATCTGGTGTTGGGGGCATGAGAGGGGTCTGTGTGTCTGCGTGAGAATATCTATCCTCTTCAGGGGACCCCGACCCCTCTGCCAGCGTCTCGCCCTCTGGCAAAGTCACCGGTGGACATGCTTCAACTGTAGTCTGTCTCACAAATGGAAACTCCATGAAACTGTCTGCCTCTGAGCCGGTATCATGATGCAGGCGCACATGGTCCTGATGTCTGCGGAAAACACGCCCATCAGTCAGCTTATCAACATAGGAGACGGGACCACTCTGCTTAAGAATAACCCCAGGCAGCCATTGCGGATTGTTTCTCACATCGACATTGTCATCCAGTTTTAAATGTCTCTCTCGCGCATGTTGATTATGTCCCTCCTTCTGCTTTTCCTGCTTTCTCTCCACTTTCGCCTTCATGTCCAGGCACAGCAAGTCCAGTCTTGACTTGGGCCTACGCCCCATCAGCATCTCTGCTGGAGTGCGGGCAGTCATAATCCCTGTATGGCTGCCTGAGCCTGTTGAGCTTTCCCCTGCCCAGGCTTAATCTTACCCTTTGAACTTCAGCACTTTTTAGCTAAATGTCCCATTTTGTTACAAGCATGGCAGACAGTGTCTTTGAATTTGCAATCATTTGCATAGTGCATCCCTCTACACTGGAAAAATTCCACCCGCTTTGCCTGTTTACCAGTCTCCCTCCTGACTTGATGCACTGCGACTCCCGCCCCCCCCCCCCCCCATGTCCTTTCTGGATATCCTTGACATTATTAGCAGCCATCTCCATGCCTTGGCCAATCTCTAAGGCTTTCTTGAAAGTCAATGGTGGGGTTTCCCCTAACAGGCAGCGTTGTATGCTGTCATTATTAATGCCGCATTCCAATCGATCACGGAGCATGTCTTCCAACATCACTCCGAAATCACAATGCTCCAACAGCTGCCAAAGCTCAGCCACAAAATTGGCCGCAGACTGACCTGGCTGCCTGAAACGGCTGTGAAACTTACACTGTTGGACTATCACAGAAGATTTCAGATTGTAGTGGTTCCCCAGGAGCTTGACCAGTTCATCATATGGAATGTCACCCAGTTTCCGCGGTGTGGCTGAATTCCTTATTAGTTTGTAAGTCTTTGCCCCACACACACCCAGGAGAATAGTGCACTTCTTAGCCTCCTCCGTAATTCCATTAGCACAGAAAAAGTGTCCCAATCTTTCCTCATACTCTGGCCAGTCCTCCGTCACATCCACAAAATCAATGACAGTTTCAAACGTAGCCATCTGAACGTGAGGCCCCTTATCAGCGCTGCTGCTCCCATTTGAAACGTGCCGACACGTCCACAAAACCAGTCTACCTCATCGCCAAAAATATGTAGTAACTTCTACTTTGAAAAAGGCACACTCGACAACTTCATGCCCAAGAAACAACTTTATGTCGAACTTCAAAACCGTTACGTATATACAGACAACACACATAAAAGTTGCTGGTGAACGCAGCAGGTCAGGCAGCATCTATAGGAAAAGGTACCTCTTCCTAGAGATGCTGCCTGAACTGCTGTGTTCACCAGCAACTCTTATGTGTGTTGCTTGAAATTCCAGCATCTACAGATTTCCTGGTGTTTGCATGTATATACAGTGGCTTTTTACAACCCGTACAGCATGGCAGGGACACTATACACAGAGTCCACCGGAAGCGAATAGGAACGGAAGTAAAAACCCCCATTATCCTAATTAGTATTAACTTACTTTTAATAATGCTCACATTACAACATATACCCCTGCACTTTAATACTTTTACCATGGGACATATTTTACTGCTACCCCATTGATGACTTTCAAAGGAATCTTTCATACATCTCATTCAGGTGCTCCCTCAACCTCGTCACTCCACCGTCTCCTCATTAATGAAATGTTCTATGCTAGTCAACAAGCTGGTGAATATTCTTTGCATCTTGCTGTTTATTTAGTTGTTTTTTATATTTGTAAATATAATATGGGGGATAGAGAAGGGCGTTAGGGGTCAAGTTAAGATTCACTGACAGGGATGTGGGGGAATTTGAGGACAGGCCAATGTCTAAGTCTCTGCTTCACATTCAAAGGACAGCAAGGTGGATGTGGGACTTCTATTGGTCTGATCAGTGGGAAGGCTGGTGACTCCCTCGGGTCAGTGAGTTGTTGGTGGGTTCCAGAGCCAGAGTTTCCAGCAGGCAAGAGGAACGAGTTCCAATGACTCCCTGGGCTCACAAATTGGTGAGACCAAAGTTGAAGGTCTTGCGTTCGGGGCCCTGACATTCTGAGTCCATGTTCAAGTCAACTGGAGGCTGGAGACCAAAGAAGGCCGCCCGTCCTGGGGTGAGAGGACTGTGTAAGTGCGTGGGTGGGAGAGAGGAATGGGGTTTGTTTTCCTTTTGTTGCTTTGGTGCTTGTTCTGCTCTGTTGTGTTCTATGCTGTTTACAATGCTATGCTGGTGCCAGAGTGTGTGGTGATGGTTACAGGCTGTCTCCAGCACACCCATCGGTGTGTTGGCTGTTAATGCAAATGATGCATTGAATTTTTGTTTTCAATGTACACATGAACTTGAACCATGAATTGTAAATCTAACTCCAAGAATCTCTTTTAATTCTTAAAAATCAGTAGATATTAGACATACAATAAAATGATTTTCCCCTATGCAGAAAGTGAAAGAATTTTTCAAATATTTCAAACCTATTTCTAAAAGTAGTGGGGGTGATGACAGAACAAAGGAACCTCATTATATCAGTATGTTGTGGGGAATGAAACTCTATTCCTATTTGACTGAAAAGCTAGCTGGCTTCCTAAGGCCAAGCTTATTCATCACTTTCCATGACAACCAGTTTAATAGGTAACACCATGGTAACAATCATTAGACAAATCATGCTGAAAAATCTTTGGTTTTAAGAAAACAAAGAAATTATATTATTGCAGTCTGGAACCAAAGCCTCTATCATCCTGTGTGCCTGAAATAATTCAGCTCCATTTCATTACTACTATTATGACTGGTAGTGTAATCCAACAATTATTCATATTTTCTGCTGGCACCATACCAACCACTATTTCTCTATCTACTTGCCTGCATAAAACCAGCCACTGTGGAAAACAACCATCAATCCAAAGCTAACAAAATCTTTACTAAGCAGTCGGCATTCGAGCATAAACAAAGGTGTCCATATTCTACAGATTCAACAGCAGCAACACAGAGTCTTAGCAATCAACACTGACAAGGCCATTTGGCCCATTGTGTATATGCTAACTCTGTGATGAAACTGTCCAGTTAGTCCCACCATTCCATTGTTTATAGTAAATGTGGAATATTATTTTGAACTTTCTATCTAATTATCATTTCCAATGTTCTTTTGGAGTATACAAAGTAGATAATAAAAAAAAGTCAGTGAGCAAAAAAAACCCACTCTTGGCTCTTTCTGGCTTTAATGATAATTTTGTAAAATTTATAACCCATGTTTTCCTGGACTTCTACCACTGGAAATACTTCTCATCATCTTCCAGTAATTGACCTGAAAGATTCTATTGCACCTTTCTTTTCTCTACGGAGAACAGGAACTAACTTCTCTAACCTTTCACAAAACACAATTTCTTCTCCCTATTACCCTTGCACTGAATAGAACAGAGAACAGTAATCACAGTACAGACTTTTCGGCCTACTGTTGTGCTGACCCCAAGTTCAATCTAATGCTTCTCCCTCCCCCCTTTCCCACATAGCTTTCCAATTTCCTATCATCTATGTGCCTATTTAAGAGTCTCTCAAATCTCTCTAATAAACCTGTCTCTATGAACACCCCCAGCAGTGCATTCCATGCACTGGTTCCAGCTTAAGCTGAAGCTGGTGAAGCATAGAGACTTCATGTCAGTAGACGCCAAAACAACTAACTACTTCATTAATCACACTTTTTTTGGTAACCAATCAGCCTGTAACTTCCCTTTTGGAATGAGCTTTTGAACTGCCTGTATGACCTGGCATTTTTACAGTGTGAACTGAAGTCTCGATGCTGGACAGTTGCTCCAAGGCGTGTACATGCTGAATCAAAATGGTGGGGCCTGGGTCTGAGAGCGGGGTTTGAGCAAATGTTTGGCCATTGCTGGAGTGGACCTGGAGGCAAATCAATGCAGTAGAACCGAGGTGAGGCAAAATCAAGGTGGCAGGGCCTGGGCTCGGGGACGCGTGTGAGGTAAGACCTAATGTTTGATTGATTTAAGCTCCGGGCCGATTTGGAGAAGTCAGGTATGGGCCGAATCAAGGCAGCAGGACCCCGGTCAGGGAGCATATAAACATGGCAAGGCTCGGGTCTGAAAGCAAAGAATGACCTGAGGTTTAATCAATTTACGCACTAGGCCAAATTGGAAAGGTCAGGTACAGGCCAAATCGTGGTGGAGGTCCTGGGCCCCAGAGTGTAACAAAGTGACAGGGCCTGGGTCTGACAGTGAGGATCAACCTGAGGTTTGGACAATTTAAGCACTGAGCCACATTGAAAAGTTCAGGATGTCGAGGCCGGAGGCAAAGGACGGGCTGGTTCAGCTCGCAGCTCTGCGAGTTTTATCATCTCTGCACTGAACCGAGGCTCTGGGCTGCAACCAATGGGCTACTGGATCAGCTACAGTGATAACTGGCTTCACGGCTGTGTTTTCACTTTTGGGATTTTCAGTTCCTTGATTGTTTTTGTTGTTTGCACCATTTGTTTTTTCTGCACATTGGGTGTTTTAAATAGGTTCAATTGGGTTTCTTTGTTTTGTGGTTGCCTGCAAGGAGATGAATTTCAAGTTTGTGTACAGTATACATACTTCGATAATAAATTACTTTGAGCTTACTATTTATTTACTGTATAAAATTCTGCCTCTGATAACCCCACTATGCTTTCCTTAAAATATGCCTTATCCATTTCCACCCTGGGAAAAGAGTCTCTGGCTGTCCATTCTATCTATACCTCTCAGCATCATATTTCAAAGGTTTCAAAGGTACATTTAATGTCAAAGAAATGTATACAATATACACCCTGAAATGCTTTTGCTTTGCAACCATCCACAAAAACAGAGGAGTGCCCCCAAAGAATGAATGAGAGTTAAATGTTAGAATCCCAAAGTACCACCCCCCCAGCTTCCCCCCCCAAGCATAAGCAGCAGAAAAGCAATGATCCCTCCTCCCCCACCAGCAAAAAAAAAGCCTCGGCACCCACCATCAAGCACTCAAGTGTGCAGCAAAGCAACAGCAAAGACATAGACTTGCAGTACCCCAAAAACTACACGTTTATCCGGTATTCGACATACCACAAGGTCTCTCTTTCCCTTATAAGGGAGAAAGAGGTGTCTCAATGTCAACAAACAACTCACTGATTTACAATGTCAAAAGTCTGTTGCATCGCTTTTTCAAAGCTCTGTGCCCAAAGATCTCGGGTCTCTGGGCACACAGCCAGAGATCTTCCGACTCCCGTGACACACCGATTTTCTGCCGGGACTCCAACCTTCGGTCTGCCCATCTTCAGAGCCCCGAGATCCCGGACCTCCGAAGGTGAGACAAGCTCTTAGGGCACACCCTTGGCATATCGAATAACGACCGGATGTGAAACCCCGAGAATGGGTTCCATTCCATGAAGAACTGAAGTCAGCCTGTAACTCCAGGTAAGGGTCTTCAAAATAACTCTGAAAGGGAAAAATAGAGATATTAAAGATGGAAATAGAGATGTTTCCGAAGATGCAAGCAAAGAAATCACTGTTAGGCACCAATGTATCCTCCAAAGCTCCTCCTCCAATATACACCTCTTATCCCCCTTTGCTCCAGACAGAAAGGCCCTAGCATGCTCAACCTTTCCTGTAAAGAGACACAGTGTCATCCACACAACATCCAGGTAAATCTCCTCTGCGCCATTTCTAAAGCTTCTACAGTCTTCCTATAACTGAATAGAATATTCTAAATGTGGTCTAACCAGAGTTTTATAGAGCTGCAACATTATCTTGTGGCTCTTGAACTCTGGTCCCTAACTAATGGAAGTGAACACACTATATGCTTTCTTAGTCACCATATCAACTTGCATGGCAGCTTAAAGGATCTATAGATGCGGGGTTCAAGATCCTGTTGTTCCTTCACACTGCCAAGAATCTTGCCATTACCTTGTAATCTGCCTTTGTTAAACCTTCCAATGTGTATCACTTCACACTTAGCTTTATTAACTCTTACCTGTCACTTCAGAACCCAGTTCTGTATCCTATCAATGTCCCACTGTAACCTATAGTAGCCTTCTACTCTATCTACAACACAACTGATTTTATCTCCTCTGCAAGCTTATTACTTCCTCATCTAAGGCATTTATTAAAACCCAGAACACGAGTCCCCTATGGAGCAACACTGGTCACTGAGCTCCAGACAGAATACCTGTCATCTACTTCCATGCTCTGCCTTCTGTGGACAGGCCAATTTTGAATTCATGCACCCAGTTTTCCCCGGATCCCATGCTCCTGACTTTCTGAATGAGCCTACCATGGGAAATCTTTTTTGAACTCTTCCCAAAACCTTGACACCTCCTTAAAATGAGTTCCTTAAATTGTGTTTGAAACTGGTCACAACACTAATGTTTTTTATTTGATTCTGCAATGAAATTTTAGGTTTTTCCCATGAAATTATGTTGGAATAATGGGATAGCCTCTGAAGATAGACACAGACCATCATCAACCCACACCCATTCAAATCAATGCAATAAATTAATGCTGCCTTACCATTATGAATACAGTAGCCAGCCAATACCAACAACTTTCTGAAGTTTATGGAGGGCCCTGCTCTGTGGGTAAAGCTCATGTGAAACAAGATCACACTGGAACTCACAACAGGAAGCAACACTTGCAATCCTAGCATCTCATTGGCTCTTCTATTTCCCATTATTTCTGGTGTCACCATTCTGCTTCCTCATTGTAGTCTCTTCAAGGTAAGTCCACTTTACAGGTACTTTTCTCCTTTCTCCAACAGGAGTTCTGTGACACCCTCTGTCATTGCTACTTCTCTGTGATTTCTGTGCCTTTCCTGCTCTTTGACCACATTCTGACCCAGACATGCTAATCAGCCACATGTCCTTGCTCATATCCAGATGAAGTACCTTGATGTGAAGCGGTAACTTCCCATTTCCTTCCATAGGCACAGCCTGACCCTGTGAGATCTTCCAGCATTTTGTTTTATCTGCACTGGAAAAACATGTGGCTAGGGTATATTACAAAAGTGTATAATCCTTGCTGAAAATAATCGAACTGAGCTGCTTTCAGGAAATGCAGGGTGGATACACGCTCTAAATGAGAGGTCTTATGCATCTCCTGCTTTCAAACCTCTGCACCGCACCTATGCGTAATTCTCCAATTCTCCATTGGAGCAACATTGTTACAGAAACTTTTCAGTACTGTGCTCTTGGACATCCAGTGGATGTTAATGAAGGCAGAGAAGCCTAAAAGACACTAAATCAGTGCTGAAATGATTAAAGAGTTATTGGAAATTAGCAATTAACAACACACTGCTGCTGGAGGATGCCTTTTCTTCACTGTAGTCAACCTTGTGGATATACAAATACAAGGAATTAGCTAGGTATTGAGTTGCAGTTTAGCAGTGATAGATTCTATTTCAAACTGCACACAGACTAATTTCATGACTAATATAATCTACTCTATACACCTCCCGTTGGTATTAATGTCACACAAACTTTTGCCCATCCCTATACTGCTTTGATTCAGATCAAAGATAATTTAACACAGCAACTATATTTTGTGGTCCGTATTTTACATCAAGAGAAGTCAAGCTTTCACTTCAATACTTTCCACACCACTAAGTTTTGAAGAAATGCAAATTTGAATGAAATAAATATGGGCATTGGCCTTTAAATTTTGAAGTCCAAACAAGGGCACAGAGTAAAGCTTGCTGACCTTGTTCCAGTTATCAAATTGGATTATGCTATTTAAGTCTGTGGAGCTGTGAACCATGAACGGAATGGCATTAAAGGGAATGCAGTGTTACAGACAGAACTTAAATTGGAAACAAACCTTTTATCAGTCATAACAAAGATAGCTAAGATGTCGGGTTTTTGAAATAATTGAGCTCAGCCTCAACGTATGCTAGTTTGTAAATGCTTAGATGGTAAATGATGAGAAGCGGCTTGAAGAACATCATTCAAGCTTTACCTGCCTCTGATATACAAGGCATATTCAAATAAGATACACAGGATTTTGTATTCAAAAGAGAATCTGCATTTTATTCCAAATATAGAACCAATCTCCATGCTTCTTGCTGGAGGTGCCTCTTCTAAGATCAATCCCATAGTGATTCCAGTCTTGCTCATGCGCATTATACGGCTGTGTTAATCTAGCTTCATTTTCTTCTTCCTGAAAATGGACAATGCACTTTTATTTGTTTTATTTTAATCTCCCAATTGCAAAAAGAATGGACAACATTGTAAAATATATCTATGCCTAGAAAATAGAGGGTTTGTATTCATGATTGTGACATTCAATAAAATAGCAAAGGTATACTATAGAGAGGCACAGAATGCAGAGTCCACTTCCGGCATTTACCTTCTAGACATTTACAAACTAGCACGTTGAGGATCTCAATTATTACAAAAACACTACACTTTAGTAAACTTTGCTATGGTAAGTGTATAATCCTGTGAGACAAAAGACGAAAAAAAAATAGGAGCTGAATTAGGCCATTCAGCCAATTGAGTTTGCTCTGCCATTCTATCATGGCTGATTTATTATCTCCCTCAAATCCAGTCTTCTGCCTCTCAGTAACCTTTGACACCCTTACTAATCAAGAACCAATCAACCTCCACTTTAAATATACCCAATGGCTTTACCTCCACAGCCACCCATGGCAATGGATTCCACCACCCTGTGACTAAAGAATTCCTCCTCAACTCTATTCTCAAAGACCATCCTTACATTCTGAGGCTGTGCCCTCTGGTCTTACACTCTTCCACTATAGGAATATACTCTCCATATCCACTCTATCTAGGTATTTCAATATTTAATATTTAATTAGTATTTAATGAGATCTCCCCTTATTCTTCTAAACTCCAACAAGTCCCCTTTTATTACTGAGTGATTCTTGCGAACCTTCTCTGGACCCTCTCTGTTCTTAGATAAGGGGCCCAATAATTGCTCACCATATTTCAAGTGCAGTATAACCAATGCTTTATAAAGCCTCAGGGACTGAGAACTGGTGGTAGACCCATTCATGCCAATTTTCAGGACATATGTGCATGAAGGTTGAGCCAGAAGCCCCAATAAAATTATCGGCGTGGATTACTTCTGTTGTAAATCACTTGTTTATGGGAAGTAATTAGTTAATCAGAGAGCTCCTGAAACATAATTGTTTAAATCAACCAGTATCAGAAAATCCAAGAGGATTTGATCATTCATCGACTCAGTTGAATGGAATCATGAAATCTGAGAAACTAATTTAATTTGTAATAGAGTTAGAAGTGAAGTAGCAGGAATAAAAAGCAAGGAGCCTCATTCACAGAATAGGGAGACAGGCATAGAAACCTTCAATCATATCTAGTCCTGTAAACCTAAGAATTGTAAACGTGAACTCTGAAAGGAATCATGAGTTCCAGGAACAACGAACATCAGGAAAGATCTCCGCGCCAATTATCATGTAATTAACATGTGAAGTACATGGGCTCTGAGGGTTGGCTGCAGAATGAGCTGTTTGGATGCTGCGGGTACTGACCTGTTTCCAGCTAGATTGGTAAAGTAGGCTTTCCGGTTTATAATGGGCTAGTGAAACAACGACGACTTACTGGCAGCAAACAAAACTACTAATTACTTTATCATTCTCACCTTTTTTTTAGTAGATGATCACTGCAATGAACGGCCTGTAAATTCCCTTTCAGAGTTGAACTTTTGAACGGACTGTACAGCCTGCCATATTTCTGGTGTGAAGGCTCGAAAGT